>NC_046973.1:13469420-13479420 GCF_009769545.1 Cyclopterus lumpus
TCCTTGGTACCCGTCGCATCGTTTTCATTGGTCGGGATCCTTTTTCCTCGAGCCTCAACGTGACATCACATCCACCCGACCCGCAGGAAAGCAACCGAGATTACAGATGATGCTGGACATCTCGGAGGACGCGCACACTTCTTCTGTTTTACGCTTCACGCACAAATCACTCGCGCGGCGCTCTCTTTTGGCGCCTACACGCACCGAAATATAAAGGGCATCGGCGGTTGCGGTTTTGCAGAGTCCGTTTGCAGAAAAAGTAGGAGGAGGATTGCGCTTCGGATTTTCCCTTCTTGTTTTTTGTGAATGGAGATGAGTCGTGCGTAAAAATTAAAAATAAAGAATCTGTTGATCGCATTGAAGAGAAAAGCCGTCACTCTCCCACCTGTTTGGCAGGTGGTGTTGGCTTTCACCCGCGGACATCTACTATGACATTGGGTTTGGAAATCATGGAGGATATTGTTATCGACGTAGTAGGGGAAGGACTCAAAGACAGCGGCGAGGAGCAGCTCCTACCTTTGGATGAGTCGCGGAGCGAGCAGGAGCTCAGCGCCGAGAGCAAGGAGCGGGACACCTACAGCCCCGACCCGGAGAGTCCTTCCGCGGCCAAAAGCAAAGGTCCCGCGTCCGTGAAGCCCCCGTACTCTTACATCGCTCTGATCACCATGGCCATTCTGCAGAATCCCAAGAAGCGGCTCACCCTCAGCGAGATATGCGACTTCATCAGCCAGCGCTTCGTGTATTACCGGGAGAAATTCCCCGCATGGCAGAACTCCATCAGACACAATCTGTCGCTGAACGACTGCTTCATAAAGATGCCCCGAGAGCCCGGTAACCCCGGCAAGGGCAACTACTGGACGCTGGACCCCAACTCCTCGGACATGTTCGAGAACGGGAGCTTTCTGCGGCGGAGGAAGCGTTTCAAGCGGCAGCATTTCCGCTTCGACCCGCTCAAGGAGCAGCACCTGGAGCCAAGCGGAATGCACGGCTTCGCGCACGGCGCTTACGGGTTCGGCTCGGCGGCCCTGCAGCTTCCCGGTCTGGAGATCTACCCGTACCTGCATCACCACGTGCACTCCCCGTGCGGGCCCGCCGCCATCCCACCTGTCAGCAGCATCCTGCCGGCGCTCTCCAGCTTCTTCTCCCGCAGCGCGCTCACGGCCAAGGCTTTCCTCCAGGCGCAGCCCGGCATCGAAGCCTTCTCCCCGGCCCAATGCACGGCGTACTCCTCTCTGACCTCCGGCGCTGCCTTCGCGTCCCCCGCGCTCTTCCACCCCGCGGCGGCTCCGCACTTCCTCAGTTTACACCAGGAGTTTCAGAAACTACAGACTCAGCGTGGCGCCGTGGACCTGGCCAAGCACATCCACGCCGCTCATAATAAATAATTATCCGGTAACGCCGGACTATGAACTCGTGTTTTCTCAGGTAACAGAGACGTTGTAAGCAGGATCCCTCCAGCGTGGGAAGTGTGATAAATCTGCTTTCAAAAAATATTGTAGATATGTTTGAAAAAAATCTCATCCTTTTCACTTTTATGGCAAAATCTTTCAGCAAACGTCATTTTTTCATTTTGATCTTGAATTATCTTCATTTAAATATATATATATATATATTTATATATATATTTATATATATATATATATGTATATATATATATATATATATATATAGAAATGACGAGTTTCCTTTATATTTTTTTTCTGGAAAGAAATAAAAGTGAATATTTAAACCTTGCGTTCAGTTGTATTTTGTGCAAATTCACGTGGAAAAAGCTGTTTATTTATCTTATGGAGTATCTAACCCCAGACTTGCTTTTAGATGCCACGTGTTTACTCTTTGTAATATCAGTTCCTGGGTGTTGACTATTTCCATAACAATTCCATAATTCGTGGCAATCGTGGAAATAAACCGAAATTACCTTTTTTTAAATTATATTTTTAATAGTTAATAATTACAGACTACTTGACAAACAAGGGGGGCAGGGTGGGGGGAGAGGCTGAGGCCTACCAGTCTAACAATGTTTATTCATTTTTCAAATAATCGCTAAAATAAAATACACACATGGTATTACAGTCCTAAAAAAATACATCGTTGTCGATCGTTAGACGTTGATTCGCATAATTACCAACGACTGAGTTGATTTAAAAAAATGCTTGTAAAATATAATATTTCATGTTAGAAATGACGGGAAAAGCAGCCGTATGCAGCCTGTTGGACGGGCCCTGGTGTCAAGGTCAAATGGGATGAAACCTTAATAATAATAACAATAATAATAATAATAATAAAAATAATAATAATAATAATAAGGCTCCACGATCAAAAACCCTCAGGATGACATCTGAAGTTAAATGTGCGTGTGTGCGCACGCGCGTGTGTTTATGGACTTAACACTGAAAGTCATGGTCATAATTGCCTTATTTCGCAGGGCCACACACACACTTGTGTAAGAAAATCTGCACAGCACATTTTCATGTCAAATTTCTCATCTGTTCATATTGATCATAAAACCTCCGCAGCCCTTTTTTAGTACATCACTCATTATTTATTTTATTATACCTCGAGTAGAAAGTATGTTGATCGGCTGTTTTGTTATTTCTGATTCAGACGTTTTAAAAAGGTTCTATTTGAGCAGAAAATCATGAATTTTAAAAAGGTAACTTCCTTGTATAATTTATATTAGGGACTAATGCAACGTATAAATTCAGTTATTTTTTTAAGAAATAGTCCAACAATTCAGTTTATTATAATTAGAAAGGTTCATATTTGTGAAAGCTGACATTGTACAAATGAATCCAAGCAGTCTGACTTATAATTGTTTATTTTTCCATTTACATGAAGGTCTGTTTAGAAAGCTGAATCAAATGCAGCTTAATTAAATCAAACATAATCCATCATCTCACCAAAACACACACACACAAATATGTCCCAAAAAACTCTCCGGCCATTTCTCCATACTAATTCAGGTTGTCTATTTGGTCCTTTCTCCTTTTTCCAATTGAAGCTGGGTTTCCAGCGAGAATGACAGACGTTCAATAATTCTGGGTTTGAGAGCATGGAAGTGTTTATTTAATTCTATAACTTGAGTCTGGTTTAGATGGATTAGGCTCTCGGACAGGGCTGATGGATCACACCGTCCTTCACAGACTGAAACAAATACAAAGATTGTTACATGATGCCGAGCTGCTAAAGAGGCGCACACGTGGTCATTGATATTCCTTCGCTCCGTCCGGGAGATCTTTAGTCGGGCACCATTTTTGATCTAATCTGTTTTGAGGTTTTTGGTTTCTTTTTTTGTCACAACCAAATGTTTAATATTTGCACGGCTAATCTTAAACAGTGCGGCAAGAGCTGCAGTTAAACTGGTCCGACAGGAGATTCATATCATACGCCGATGCACTTCTGCTATTAAACTTATCTGATTGGGAAATTTCTTTTTCTTTTTCTTGTTTGTTTTTTTCTTTCTCCCTTCAGTTTCAGTGCTTCGCATGTTGTGATCTGAAAATGTCACAACTAAATATGGAGATGCAATATAGAGGGGGTTGTGACTCTGGAACTGCAAGAGTGGGAGCCATGGAAAATCTTGCATGTGATCCATAAAGCAGGCCTCGTGCACAGCCACACAAACAGGATGTGTCACTTTGACAAGGTTGAGGGTCGCGGTCGGGTACGAAAGTGAGAGACAGCAATGTTGTTGTCCTTCAAGGGCGTCAGGGGAGAAGACATCTTGGTCTCTGGGACTCGAGCCGGTGCACCTGATACAATAAGCAAGTCAGACACACCTCAGACACTGTGTGTGTGTGTGTGTGTGTGTTTGTGTGTGTGGGTGGGGAACGTAATCTTTGGGATACAGGGTTGGTGTGTGTGTGTGTGTGCGTGCGTGCGTGTGTGTGTTTGTGTGTGCATGTGTGTATAGGTGTGTGCGTGCGTGTGTGTGTTTGTGTGTGCATGTGTGTGTGTGTGTGTGTGTGGGTGTGTGTGTGTGTGTGTGTGAGTGTGTGCGTGTGTGCATGTGCGTGTGTGTCTGTGTGTGCGTTTGTGCGTGTGCGCATGTGTGCGTGTGCGCATGTCTGCGTGTATGCGCGTGCGTGTGTGTGTGTGCGCGCATTTGTGTGCGAGTGCATGCGTCTGTGTGCATGCGTGTGTGTTTGTGTCTGTGCATGTGTGCATGTGTGTGTATGTGTGCATGCATGTGTGTGTGTGTGTGTGTGTGTGTATGTGTGCGTGTGCGTGTTGTCAGTTTTCCATCCTGGGGGGTGAAAGTTGTCAGCACACTTAAAGTAATCTTCCTTTCCTTCTTCCTTGGTGTGTCATTGATGCTTTATTAAATGTCCACTTCTATAACAAGCAAACCAAACTTTTCATATTTTTTTCCCAGTTTATCTTTTTGTGAGACGTCTCCGAGTTAGATTGAATGTAATGTAATGTTTAACAAAGAAGGGGCCGGGGGCGTGTTTGTAATTGAACGTGTTACCGCGGGGAGCACGCTGATCCAAGTGCACACGATGATGGACACATATTCACGTGGCGGCCTTAGACTACCGGGTCTGAGTCATCCCGAGTCGCGACGCCTCTCTGATGTAGAGCTCCTTTCCCTGGAAGAGTGACTCAGCTCCAATTCATGCCTATCGTCGCCACCATGCTTTCACTCTCCCCTCGCCAAAAGGCAAGATAAACTCATCGGTGAAGCGCCTCGCTGCATTCTGCTCCTTCTGGAATAAGTTCTGCAAGTTCAGTCGGGACAAACAATGCGTTCAAATGAATTCCCTTTAAAATGTTTTCCCTGACTTATAGTTGCTTTTTTTAATATGCAGATTTTTTGTCTGCAATGCGGGTAGAAACCCCCAAAACAACGGGTTGAGCGAGTGTTGTTGTTTCTGTATTACTGTTCTTTTGAAGGATCAGACATAACCCCATGTCTTGGATGGTTTGAGACTCATGGATACTCAATAAATTAATGTTACTTTTCAATTATTAGTTATTTACCCAAACCCCAAAAACTGTTAGCGACTTCTCTTTTATAAATGTAAGAGCCGCTATTTTTTACCAATTGTTAATAAAGAGTGCATTTGTGAGTGTCATGCAGTTCCTTTTGGACCGTTTTAAGATAAGACTGGTTGCCTTTAAGGCGTCCGTAGAACCAGAGTTTGGAGAACATGAGGGTGCTGTGGTTTTTCAGTTATCATTCGTAAATCTCTCACCTTCCTGCTGAGGCCCATCACAACTGAGGGTTTCTGTCCTCTCACTTTAATGGCTGATTTCCACCGGCCTCACTCGCCTCACTCGCCCCCTTGGCGTTTGCTTTTCCTGGCAGGGCCAATCCCTGCTGCCCTGCTTCGGGGAGTTATTCAATTATAAATCTTACCCCCCTCCACCCAACCCCCCTTACCTCTCCCTCTGCTTTCCCTCTCTCACCGGCCTATGTGTTACCCTGCCAAGCCCAGTAAAACACGCTGCTCCGTTGGTGCACCGCTCTCCAGTCTCGTGCCCAAGAATTTATCATGCTCCGGGTGGTGAAGCGGAGTGCGTGTGTTTTTGGAAAAAGGGGACCCCCCCTCAAGCCTCGGTGCCAACAGATGACAGTGACATATAGCAGGAAAGCCACCCAGAAGGAGAATGATCTCACACCTCAGCCACGCGCTCCGAGGGAGTGGGAGAAAATAGAGAGAAAGAGGAGAGAGCTGCAGCTGGGGGGTAGGAGGGACAATAAAAGCAAGATGAAAAGAGGCAAAGGATGGAGAAATGCAACGGTGGAAAGGAAAAACAAACACCGGATGACTGAGAGCCCGCCGTAAAAAGCAAGTCAATGATCTGACGGAGGAGAAGTGAACTAAAAATAAACTTGAACATTATGTCTTAGTAATATCCGAATAAACCCACTATATGTTAAACCTCTTGGATGTTCTATCCTTATCAGAGTGGCTTGTTCTGGAGGAAATGCACTGCTCCATTTGGCCTCTTCAGAAAACATCCTCAGATAGATCCTCCTCTTTCTCCAGAATCTGCATTTCACCCTCTTGTTGCTCTTTATTTTCTATCTTCGTGGTGCCTCACTGTTCCCCAGCTGGAGACCTTGTGCCCCCCCCCCCCCTTGTGCTCCCCTCTCCAGGTTTCCTGTGTACCATCCCGTGCCCGCATTGGGCCGGTCGGCGTGCGAGGTATCCGCTGCAGGTACGGCGTGTCCAACCACCGAGAGCGGCTGCTCGCCCCTTTAGAGGCCCGAGATCAAAGGGTGATGTCACCCACGGCAGCTCCAAAACCACTTATTGCACCAAATGAGAGCCATTAGCCGTACAAACAAAGATTTAAAGCGCTCTGTTAATCAAAAGGGGAGCAGGAAGCACAATTAACATTTGGGCCAAGATGTGTCAGAGAGGGGTCAGGCTACAACCGTGCTCTCGTTACAGACGTACAGTCCGAGGCCTGGCGGTCGGCGTGCGGCCTAATGAGAGTTCGGCAAACCTCAACCTGAATCTGATTGATCTCTGAGGAAGACAAAGTGGTCTGCCTTCCGCACTAAGCATCGCCATGGAGAGCTTTGAACGTAGCCGGTTAGGAGCTGGAAACTCTCCCCCCCCCCCCCCCCCACACACACACACACACACACTTTCTCTCTCTCTCTCTCTCTCCATTCACTCTCCACCTCTCTCTCCCTCTCGGTCTGCACTTTCTCTCTCCACCTCTCTTCCCCATTACATTTGGTTTTTTCTCCCCTCAATAACGTCTGCAGTGGCATATTACAACTTGGAAATGGATTTTAAAAGGGAGTAGAGAAGGATGCCAGAATGGGAAAAACATGGATTGGCTCAATGGGGGCAGATTAAGTTGGCATGCCAAACCTCACGCTTTGTAAGAAACAAGAAAAAGACCCCTTTTTACATTAAAGTTCTGAGTTAAGGACCAACCGCAGTCGGGGGAAAAATAATAAAATCCCACCCTCTTCGAAAGAGAGAATGAACATTCCAGGTGGTGGATTGTCACCTCATACGAATCCTTTCCCCTTCGGTGTCACCAGAGTGAATAACTATTTTTTTTTTTTTTAATCACTGCTGCAGGTCTCTGTGTGTTCGGGGGAACTGTAAAGCCAATTCATAGGCCTGCAAACATCCTGTAACAGCAACATAAATCCACTAATTCAGGCCTTTGTGTTTGGTAATGGATGTTGTGCCATGCTATGTAGATGTGATATGATAGGATTGATTGCGCTGGAGATCACTGAGGCTGCTTTCTAGCACCGCCCTGCCACCCAAACTGCCGGCCAACAAGCCGTTCATCCCATGTTGCCTCTGTTGGTGGTCCCTGGTGTAAGCTATATTTTCCCTTCACTTCTCCCTCTCTCTCTCCCTCTTTTATAGCTAACACAAAATTGTTCCTAATTCGCTGCTGCTAGAGGGGGGTAATTTGCGGCTTTTGGCTGAGTGTCGCAAGCCCCAAATTTGAAAAAGCTGCTGAGTTGAAGGCGTTCTGTGAAACGCTGTAGGAGCAACAGCGGGGAGAGGAGACAGGGAGTAAATTCAAAATCAGTTGAAGAGGAAAAAAGAGCAAAAGCATGGTGAGCCTAAAAAAAAAGGCAGAAGACAGCAATGCAATAATGACTGTTGGGTTATGTAAGCCGTAGCCACCAACATTTGTTTTAATCCAATGACGACGATTACGCCTCCTCTTCTTAAGTTAATACGATATCTGTTTGGCCAACGGAAAAATAGCTCATATTTCCTTTGTTTTAGGGGAGATGAAAACTCACTCCAGCTGAGTGTCAGCTGCAAAATATTTGGCCATCTGTGAAAAGAAATAAACAGCAGAACAGTCATTAAGACCATTGAGTAACACGCAGTGGTGTGATTGAGTAAGTCAAATAAAGTCAATAGCCACAGTTCTGACTTTCTAAAAGAGCGCCTCAAAGTTCTGCGCTTGGTACACTTTTACTTCCTCTCTACATAAATAATTTACAATAATCATTGTAATGACGCATCTGTTTTAGCTGGAGTTATTGATGTGGATCTCTACTGTGATCATTGTGGACACCAACAAGCTATGGGAAATATGGAAGACAGAAGTTGTTAGTTCGGCTGAATGGATGTCTTTCTTTTAAAGAAAAAGAGTGACATTTTGGGAAAAGAGCTCACTTATTAAGAGTTAGGTAACAAGATTAATACCACACTTGTGTCTGTAGGCTACATATGAAGCTACTACATGCTGCTGGCTAACGTAGCGTAGCACAAAGCCTGCAAACAGAGGGATACAGCTCGCCTGGATTTGTTTTTAAACATTGTTTTGATATGGATTGAACCAACAAGATATATAATATGTTAATTAGTGCGCTTGAGAGGATTTTGTTACGTTTGGACAGAGCCGGGGTAGCTGTTTCCAGTCTTCATGCTAAATTGAGTTAGCCGGCTACTGGCGGTAGCTTCACATTCACCACACACACATGAGAGCTGTGTCCATCCTCTCGTCTGACGTTTTGCAAGGAAGGCAATAAGGGTATTTCTCCTTTAAGCAACATGTTTGAAAAACATCTGAGGAAACTGTGGTGCCGTTTCTTTTTGAAGCTCAGGGAAGGCTTGTTATGGTTATTTGTTGTATATGACTGCATCAGCACAGTGTCACCACGTGTTGGACTCTGTTAATCGGAGAGCGCTAACATTTGTAACCAGATGAAAACCACTTGTGCTTTGTTTTCCAGAATTGGGTTCCCAAGCCATTTGGTATATTTTATTCATTAAACCATTCTCTGCAACTGTGGAACGATTGGAGCTTCATCACATGATTAGATTAACAGTTTAAATAGTTTAAAGTTAAAAAAAAGAAAATGTAAGTCCTGAACAATAAGTTGACATGTCTAGCCACCAATTAATTTCCCTTTGGGGGATTAAAGATGCTTAATTCAATATACAGATATATACACAGATATACATAAACAACTATTGCTTCCAATCTCATATTTAGCACCTTTAATAAGTCTTCATCTTCTTCCCCTCTTCCTTCTGCTGTACCACGTGGTAAAAATAGGAACAAACCAACATAAACACTGGCAGTACATTTGTGAGAAACAATCATTTCATTTGAACACATTTGTAACAGAACGGATGGTGTTGACGAAGGGTCATCGGAGTTCATATTGGCCAGAGCTGTGTGTATGTGAACTAAAAGCTTGGGACATGAAGGTGACATATAATATTAATTCAGTTACGGTTTCAGGTGTTCTGACCTGCTGCATACTTGATGCTGCAAAAAGGAAGTAGCCGACGATGTGTCTGCAGCGTGGCAGTTGGGTTCACTGATTGGTTTGTGCAGGAGAGCGTCTGGATCTCTCTTTACACCCGGAGCATCGTGTTCCCCCAAGCGGTGTGGGGGGGCTGAGAGGTCCTCGTCGACACGAGGGCCCTGAGAGGCGCTCATTCATTTTGATTAACAGGGCCTTCCTCACTCTCGTCCCATCCTCGGTGGTTCACTCTCTCCTCCGGGAGGGGGGGGAGAGAGCCCACATGGATGTTTTTCCTTTCTTTTTTTTTGCATCCCACATGGTTTTTCGCTTCCACAACAGCACGTCATTACCCGAGTGTTTAAACACTTAGGAGCACAGTTTAAACGGAGGGAGACGAGGAGGTGGTGTAGGAGGAGGAGTGAAAAAACACTCGCGAGCAAGGAACAGTTCTACATTAACTCCGCATCACTCAAGGGAGCTGTGAAGGCTCCGTAAGCGAAATGAAGTCAATAAATAAATGTGGCTGTTGTCAGATGTCTGGAACAGCTTGAGAGGGTTTCGGCGGAGGGGCAGCCCACCATGTTGAAATGAAGGGTGATAAGTTTGGGCGGCCCCGCAGAATTAGACCCTACAACTTGCTGAGTGCCATTGACTAATGAGGTCGCGTTTGCTGCATGATGAATTCCCCCCCCGAACCCCACCTAAAAAAAGAGAGAGTTTGATCTGCTACAAACTTACAGATTGTTGAGAGTCAAAACGCCTCAGAGGATCAAAACACAGAGGAGGCTTATTATT
>NC_046973.1:13789420-13891920 GCF_009769545.1 Cyclopterus lumpus
CACCCCCATGGTTTCCCCTTCAGTCTCCTTCGTAGACACACACACACACACACACACACACACACACACAACATAATGCCATTGTGACTCCCTCTATCTCCGTCTGCTGATCTAGACAACCGGTCATTTCAAGCAGACATGCATAATTGTAGAGCTATTAAAGTGTAAGCGTAGATTTGTTGTGTTCGCTCTATTGTGGTCGCCCCCCACACACCCCCACCCTCCTGTGAGTATTTGTCATTGTTTTTCCTGCACATACTTGTCCCCTCCACGGGCTGTAGAGAGGCCATCGGGTGGACTAAAACATTTGTGTGTGTAATTGCAGAGTGTCTTGGGATGAATGTAACATTCATGCATAATTGCACGGCTGCGTTTGCGCGTCTGCATACATTCTGTGCATGCTTCTCCCCCCCCCCCCCTTCCAGCCCCCCCTTCCAGCCTTGTAACAGTTTGACCATCGCCTGTTTTGGTCCCTGTTTAGTCTAGACAGACATCCTGGGCTGGTCTGCATGACAAGCCAGACAACCAAGAGCAGATAGGGGCATTTCTCATGTCTGCAGGCAACTTGGACATATTTTTTATTTATTTCTTTCCCCCCCCCTTTCCGCCTGATCTCCCTCCTTCTCCCTCACTCTCAAATTCCGCAGCCTTTAAGAAGTTCAGACAAAGAGTTTCCAGACTTTGGCAGAAGTTTATGTCCACGCTAAGACTGGAAGAGTGGAATAAGCGCGGGCTTTGTACTGAAATGTGTCAAATGTTTGACCTCTGCCTGTGAACTGAAGCCCGCTGTGTAGCGACGCTCAGTGAGATTGTTACAGCCCGTGGCTGTTCAACGGACCATCTGTTCCGGGGCAAAGCCAAGCTGTGGTCTGCAGGCAGAATAGTGAGGGACGGATAATGAGGGCGAGAGGAATTGACTCTTGAGTGATGTAAATGATCCAGGGCAATTGGGCTCGTCCGAGGAGGGGAAAAATACCTTCCCAACACATGCTGGTTCGCATGTAAATCTCTCGACACTGATGAATCCTTTCTTTTCTGCTCCTCCTTTCATCTTTTTTTTTTCTCATTTCTTGTGTGTCCCGTGGTGTTGTCTCTCTCTCTCTCTCTCTCTCTCTCTCTCCACAGACCAGAGACTAGACTTGAACAAGCTGAGTCCCAATGACAGCGACACGGTCAGAGGCCAGATAGTGGGTGAGTACAGAAGGAGACTTTTTGTATTAATCACGGAGCTCGTAACTTGCATCCATGTGTGCTCTCTGCTATCGCAGTCCTCGTATCAAATTGTATTCAATTCCATAACACTAGGACCCTCCCCCGCAGATGGAAAAGATGAAAATGCAACTTCCTTTTACCAGACCCTCCAGGATACTGCTGATAAAGATTTAACACTATTCCTGTTGCTCATAAAGATATATAGCTCCATTTTGTGCTCTGATAAAATATCTGCGCCTGCAACTGTGATGTCTAGTAATGGCGCGTGCATCTGTGTGCCATGTGTTGCTGCAGTGAGCCTGCAGTCGAGGGACCGGATCGGCACCGGGGGCTCCGTGGTGGACTGCAGTCGGCTGTTTGACAATGATCTCCCCGATGGGTGAGCAGGTGTTTTGGGGAAATGTCTTTACATTTTTTAAAACTTTATTTTCGAGAGGCCGCTAATGCCGCCTTCGAGCGCGGCCTATGATATCTGCATGTGGTGGCTCCGTGGCTGCATAACCGTGTCGGTGTGTGTTTTCTTCTGCCAGTTGGGAGGAGAGGAGGACGGCGTCCGGGCGAATCCAGTACTTGAACCACATCACACGCACCACACAGTGGGAGAGGCCGACCAGGTGAGTACACACTGTGCAGCCCGCAGACACTCCAACAGGAGACCCCGAACTGGGGGAGTCTGTCCAGAACTGGAGTTGGCTCCTCAAAAAAAAAAAAAATTTTTTAAAAAGGTGTCAGACACAATGCTTCAGACAGTGGTGTTTAATGATGTGGGAGAGCCAGGGAAGTCACGGAGCTGACAAGCGGAAATAGGGGCGTCTCTTCCCCCGCTCCGTCTCTGTCTTTTGTATTTCGCTTCTTTTTATCGCTTCTTACCAAGCTTGACCTCAGGCAGTCTCAGTGATTTGGTTTTTAACGGCCTGTTTGTGTGCTGCCCTGTATGGATTTTCCAGTTATCACCTGAAGACTGCTGCTGTGTGTTTAGAGAGATGACGTTCTCCTTTTCAAACCTATTGTCTTCATATGCTTTATTTTTTTTTAGAGACGAATAAACGACAAGAAAATGCGAAAATACTTGCATGCAGATATTTCACATCCAAACTATTCATACCGGCAGCGATACGAAATTTGGAGCACTTTTTCAAAGTGCCAGAGGACCAGCGACCAGGATCCTATTGATCCAGAGCAGCATCTGGCCGTCTGAGGTCAATCGGTGTACAGCCTAAGCTACTGGAAGCTATTTTATTGAGTTTCCTTGAAGCAAAATGCTCTGAGGGAATTTCCCTCTGGTGAACAGTTCCGCAGTGTGCATGTCTCAAGCTTTTATTGTGAAAGGTAAGAAAGGAAGGAGTGTATCTAATATGCTCTGTAATAAAGGGCCATCTTGGTTTGTTGTACATGTATATCGGTTAATGCCTTTTATTCGCGTTGCAAAAGCTCAGAAAAAAAGTCTAATAATATAGTGATGTGCAAATTAATTACATAAAGCCCTCCAAGCTGCTGTACCTGACCTGACCTTCTGGGTCTTCTCGGGTCTCTCTCGCCCCCTCTCAGGCCCGCGTCAGAGTACTCCAGCCCTGGCCGGCCTCTCAGCTGCATCGTGGACGAGAACACGCCCGTCAGCACAAACGGGGCCACGCCCACCACAGTGTTGCCGCCCATCAACGGTGACCAGCGGATCCCGGAGAGACGGGTCCGCTCCCAGCGGCACCGCAACTACATGAGCAGAACCCACCTGCACACGCCCCCGGACCTCCCTGAGGGATACGGTTAGTGGGGAGGCCGGCGCCGTGTTTGTGAACGAGTGTTGATCATCGAGCCTCATCGCTCGGCCCGAATCATCCCGCCGGCGATGCTTGGTGGTTGAAGGGGTGCTCGAGTTCATCTGACGGGGCATCTGATTTGGAAACAACCGCACTATTAATACTGTATAGCCTTTCCTTTCTGGAGAACAATAAATATTTAATTTTCCGACTGCGCCATAGTGTGCTGGGCAGGGCTTTTTTATACGCTTATGAAAGCCATCTCTACTTCGGACATGAATGGGGTCATCGTTGTAATGCCGTTGTTAATTGCTTCGCTCCCGCTCGACACTGGGCTCAGTAAAGCAGCTAATCTGTCCTCATTCGCTCCGACGACACTGCAGCTCCACACAAGGAGCCTGGAATAGTGGCTCCATTTTAGAGAATCCTCTTGAATTGATCTGGCTGTTAGAGGCTTGCGGCAGCCATCTCCCCCCCCCCCCCCCACACACACACACACACACACACACACACACACACACACACACACACACACACACACACTGTCAGCGCCTCTGGTTCTCCTCACGTTTAGCGAACACCGTCCGACCCCGCGTGTCGAACATAAACGCTCATTCGGGGGGCAGGAGAGCAGGTTTGAAGGGTGATGTGTACATGCATGTTAAAGCAGGGCGGGAGGTCCAAAGGGATGCCAGAAGAGCTCTCTGGCAGGCCGTCTCATGGAAATATCTTTGTCAGGCGGTGATGAATGAGCTCACCAACTCGAAAGTCAGACAACCCCATCTCTCCTCTCCTTTCCGCTCCAATGTTCTTCCCCCTGTCTCTCCCCCCTTCCCCCATCTCCTGGCTGCCTCTCGGGATCTCTACTCACTCAGACAGTCCTTTTATCTCCGTCTGTATGATCTCTCTTATAAACACAATCTGTCTGCATGTGTTACATGAATTAAACTCAATTTCGTTTTCCATATATTTTAAACATTTGATGCTCCAAGGTCCAGGCAAAAATGTTGTCCTCCCTCCGTTTTTCAAATTGGATTCACATGATTGTATAACCAAAGAGGTCCAGATCTCGCATCGCTCAATCCCATTGTGTATGTGTGTCCCCCCCCCCCACCTAACAGAGCAGAGGACCACGCAGCAAGGCCAAGTGTACTTCCTCCACACTCAGACGGGTGTTAGCACGTGGCATGACCCCAGAGTACCAAGGTACGTTTTTACTGTCCGCCATATAAACTGTAAACTACATAAAACAAGAATAATAAAATGCATACAGGAGAAATTGGTGCCGTCCACAGACGCTCAGATCCGTTATCATTCCTTGAGGTCGTCCCGAATTTACCATCACAGCTGACATTGCACGCACCTCGTGCCACGGTCTCTTCGTCCCTGGTCCTCCTTGTAGTTTTGCCCGTAAACCTGCAGCTGGTTACGCGCCTGACACGCTGTGAGGAGACCCCAGTGTCACGGGGCTAAGAGCGATTCGCACGAGCGCCAGAGAGGCCTCGCTCTGGGACACATGGCCAACAGCACACGGGTCTCAATCAGCAAACACCGGAGGCCCTCGAGGGCAATCCTCAGTCAGGCATGTGTGTCCTATTGGTTCCCATATTCCAAAACGCTCGTAGATCTGCATGTGCAGAGGCGGTCTTTACTGCACTCCAGACGCTATCAATAAAAACATGACTGATATCATAATACCTGGGCAATGGTTGCATTTTGTCCGCGTGTGAGTGATGGCCCATGTTTTTATTGCCCTTGATAGGGGGCTCTTGGTCACGCCACACCTCACCGGCTGCTCCTCAGACTGCTCCAACATTAGCAGATGGCTTAGCGGCCGAGCTCTCATCGGCTCGTGAGGCTCCGGTCCCCTTTCTTTGGCTTTAACCCTGCGGAGCGGCCAAGAGCCAGCATTGCGAGCCTGCTGTAATTTTCTGAACGTTTCCGTCTCCATGGAATCCGTCCGAAAGGGGTTGCAGGGCAGCAGTAAATACTTTAGATGGGAGGAAGAAGAAAAAATAGAATAAAAGTGATTCCTCAGACATCTCTGAATCTCCAGTTAGTCAGTGCTATGGTATGTTTTATACCGTGTGTGTGTGTGTGTGTGTGTGTGTTTTGTCTCTCGTCCCCCGTCCCACCCTGTGCTGCCTCTATTTTTCTCAAATTCCTGCATACTAACGCTTCAGTATGTGCTCTTTTGCTGCATTTCAGAGATCTGAGTAATGTGAACTGTGAGGAACTGGGTCCTCTACCTCCTGGATGGGAGATCCGGAACACTGCCACTGGGAGGGTTTACTTTGTCGACCACAACAACCGAACCACGCAGTTCACGGACCCGCGCCTCTCCGCCAACCTGCATCTCGTGCTCAAGTGAGTGGAATCAATTTGAACCCGGAAGAAAATGGTGCATGAGAGCAGAGAGATTCATCTTCTGTCTTTGTCTTTGTCCCGCGTCTGTAGTCCAAGTCCCAGTCCAAGCCCCAATGGTTCTCGCGGAGGCATCGAAAGTCAGAATGTCAGGTAAGGGTTTGGGCTTCATGCCAGCAGACTGGAACACACACAAGCACGCACTCGCTCAGACATTCTCAGACTTACTTGCTTTGCCCCCCCCCCCCCCAGTCGATGTTTTACATCAAGATTCGGTGTGTTCACCACCTGTAGAGGTTCAGAGTAGCCCGTCTGCCGAGCACACACACACACACACGCACTCATACACACACAGAAATACATCCCCCACAGTCTTTCTCTCCACACACACATTGTAATTCCTCAGCCCTGCAGAGGTTTTGATCATAAAGACGTTTTAACACACAATCCGTCACAAAGCTCGCTTTGGCCAGACATCAGATAGCCGAGTGGAAACCACGGCGGCTGTGTCTGTGGCTGAGGAGCGTCTTACATCCAGGAAACGCTGCATAAATGTTATGCCCAAGTCAATAAATGAGCTGTGTGTGTGTGTGTGTGTGTGTGTGTGTGTGTGTGTGTGTGTGTGTGTGTGTGTGTGTGTGTGTGTGTGTGTGTGTGTGTGTGTGTGTGTGTGTGAAGGTTCACGTTTTTTATTTCATGCTCCTGTGCTTGGTACATGCCCGTGTGCATTGACACACATGTTCAGGGTGTCTTCCTCGGTGCAGCTGTTCAAACACATACTGTGTCGGCGATAGCCATAGAATTACCCAGAGGTCATTGCTCCACAAAGGTGGTGCTCTGAGGGCCAAGAGAGAGGAGAGAGAAAGAGAGAGAGGATCAGGTTTCTTTTCTATTCTCCCTGTTCTGATGGATCAAAGGGCGTGTTTGGAATCATTGTATTCATCTACGGCCCTCTGAAAAGTCTTATAAAAATGCAGCCTGGCACGCCACATTTGCTTTTGATGAAGGAATTTTTGTCCATGAGCATGACTTTGCGCAGATGTGTGAGAATCTTATGCATAGAATTTTTATTGTATATGTATGCTGGAAGGATAATGAGTTCACATCAAAGCCAGGAAGCGGGAAGGTTTTTTCAATGTAATATCACAGGTCTTATCACAGACTTTATACACAGACAGAAAGATTGGCGTCTCCACAGCTATTAGTGTTACTAATGTCGCTCATTTGTCATTTGGTGCATTTGTACATTTTGGCTTTACGGGCTTTTTGTTTATGTAAAAGTTAACTGACGTGATGTGTTAGATTTAGACTCTCCTGGTTATTCCAGGACGCGTGGACCTTGGCCTGAGATTTGTGATGAGTCAGGTTTTATCCTCATGACATTGACCCTGCAATAGAGGATCTGTTTGGGACGGTTTCTGTCCCAACCGAAGCTGCTCTGTTACCGCTAATAGCGTAGACGTTGGAGTGACTTTCTGTCTCGTGACAAAACTCTGGAAAAGATATCAGTCGTCATGGGTTTCCATCAAGACATCTGCCTTTTATCAAGTCAGGGATTTTAGACATTTTCACCATTCGTGTCGCGTCATCCCACAAAAATGTTCGATATATACAGTATATATATATATATATATATATATATATATATATATATATATATATATATATGTGTGTGTGTGTGTGTCTCCCTCAATTATAGTTTATTGCCTTTTTAAAAATGATTTGTCAAAGACACTGCCTGAGCATCCAGGCCAGGTGTTTTGATTATTTTCCCCCTGTGATGTCGCAATGTGGCTGCAGGACTGCCCTCTGAACAGTTGCGCGAGAGACAAATGGTGTCACCTCCCAGACCTTTGTTTATTTGTTGCTCAACAAAAACATGGCTTTTGTCGTCCGGAGACGCGGGGAACACCATCAGGTGACCTGCACCAGAGAGGACTCCGAAGCCCGACGCCGCGGGAATGTTTGATTTTAGGTGAACGTGCGGGGAGAGATGCTCCACGCGCCTCCTCCCTCCTTCCCACACTCTGAGTTGTCTGCCGTGTTTGGGTGCTGTCGGGCGAGTTCCTGCCCCCCACCCCTTTGCCCTCCCTCACCTCCCCTCTCCCGCTGAGTCTAGTCTGCAGGAAATAAAAGGGATTCAAGAGGAGGTCTCGAGTGTCCCGTGGGGCCCCTTGTGGCTTTCTGGGATGGCAAGGAAGGGATTGAAAAGCCAAAGTGGATTCTACCGGGCAGACACCGGAAACCAAACTCAGTCACTTTGCTGAGGAGAAGTTGTCGTTGCGGTGGAGGAGAATGTAAGCCGTAAGGCGGACACTCGAGCGGAGCAGTTTCCAGTCCAGACATTTTCCGACTGCACTCTGTCGAGAAGTGAACTCTCAGAGGAGTTGGAAAGAGACGAGGCGGTTACGGTTCCTCCTGTATTTGTTTGCTCCATAGAATGTGTTTATTTTAGCCTCGGTACCACTTATGGGTGTACACGGGCCAACATGTGTACGGCCTCCACCGCTCTCTGTGCTCGGCTCTGGAGACTGGTGTTTATGAGCCCCGCTCAGGGCCGAGCACGCCTGCTCTCCCCCCCCCCCCCCCTCCCCGCTGGAGTGCAAAAGGCCAGTGTGTGTGTGTGTGTGTGTGTGTGTGTGTGTGTGTGTGTGTGTGTGTGTATTATCCTTCCTGTGCTTGAGTGGAGACCTCTGTCATCAGTCTGACATGATCAGAAAGAGGTCCCTTGCAGTGTGGACCTGCAGAGAATTATCACCTGATTGTGCAGTTCCCCTCAACTTTACAGCCGGCAGCTGCAACAACAACAACAAAAACACACTAAAAACACAGCGCACTCCACCTGGTCATCAGCAAAGGAGCTGGTGGAGACCAAACAAAGAGCGAAAAGAGAGAGAGAATATTGGACTCTCAAACCATGAGGTGGCCAAAAAAAATTATCCCCGAATATACGTCCACGTTGCTCAGCAACTGCTGGGTGTGTCAGTAAGCAACTATTTGCAGACGAATTCACCATTTATCAACCCTAAAAGGCATTTTTAGGGTTGTGTTCACAACTTGTTTCTGCTGCCCCCATGTGTCCAAAACACATATAGTATATAGTATATAGTATATATAGTTTATAGTATAGCAGGTTTGAATATTTGACACAAGTTTTAGGTCAACTGCCGCCAATTGCATGAATTCCACAGTATAAAGCTACGATGGCGGCTGCTGCCTCTGCTAAGCCAGTTAGCAGTTGGTGAGGTTGCCTTGACGACCCATCATTACCTGATGAGTCAAAGGCAACAGAGGATCTATTTGCAGAGCGTTCTTTCCCTTAGTCGTATTCTGCTGCTCCCCCTGAAGAAAGCCTTATTTTTAGTTAAGCCGTCTCTCTGCGTGAGACCACCGCGCGCGCATGTGTGTGCGTGTGCCATGTGTGTGTGTGTGTTTGTGTGAGAGTGTGTGTGCATGTGCGTGTGTGAGTGTGAGACTGAGTGAGTGAGAGTGAGGGAGACGTCTTCCCACTAATCTCACCTCCACCTATGTCTGTCAGTGTGTGAGGGGCAGCAGAAGCAGCTGTTTGACCTGATGTGCTTCCCAGATGACCTCAGTGTGTTTACTGCTCATACTCCGCAGTCAGCAGAGGACAGAGACACAACTCTCCCTCTCTGAAAGCTGTATTTTGAGTCCTATTTTGTCTCACTAGTAAGCTTGTTTGTGTTCTATATTTTAAAAGTTAAATAGTCTTTTCTTTCACCCCCCCCCCCCCCTCTTCTCTGCCTCCGCCAGTCGTCAGAACCAGTTGAAGGATCAGGCCCAGCAGGCTCTGGTGTCCCCCGGTCAGCTCCCAGAGGAGGCCGAGTGCCTCACGGTGCCCAAGTACAAGAGGGACCTTGTTCAGAAGCTCAAGATCCTCCGCCAGGAACTGTCCCAGCAGCAGCCTCAGGCCGGCCACTGCCGCATCGAGGTGTCCCGCGAGGAGATCTTCGAGGTGAGGATGGAAAGAAACAAGCTCAGTCATGCCGTCATGTCATCTGGCGCTCCCAATAGGAAATTCGGTCGCCATAGCCTGCGTGAAACAAATTAAAATGCATAACAAAATGGTAGAGCAACATGGATAGGATCTAATATTTGCTCCAATGCACAACCACCTGCTCTCATGTTCCCCAAACCTCCGAAACACATTTTCGAGTACATTTTCTCAGCTGGGGAGGTTGATGGGTTTTTTTGAGGTTTTTTTGCATCTAGGAGGCGCGGGGGCCTTCATCAGAGCAGCAACACCTGCAACAGACTGCGTGACTCTCATAAAATATGCACTGGAATGTGCTGGAACAGCCACGTCTGTTAATCTGAACGAAGACATTTTTGTTGGCTGATCTCAATGTGAGAGCGAGAAGGGAGGAGGAGGAGTGCAGAGGGCATCTTGAGGTTAAGCGAGACGTAACTGCAGAGCGCCTCCAGACCAGCTGAAGCATTACATTTTGACTGAACAAGTGTGAGCTGGTGGACCTGTCTGACTGCGCGGTGTCGATAAGATATTCATGTTTTCTCTCTATTTGTCTGCTGCATGTGTGTAACCTGGCTGTGTTATTATAGTTTTATGGCTGTGTTTATTATAACTGCCCCTAATCCACTTTTAATGACTCAGACTCTGTGAGCTGTCTGGGATAAACACTGATCGAGGCGGCGAGCTCTCAGCCTCACAGCAGAGAACCAATTGGAAATGAGGACTTCTGTAACTCCACATTGCATCTGTCTCATTCTTTTCAAAACTGCTGCAGTCAGGCAAACATTAATTTTCAGCCCCAAAACATTGTTTTTAATAGTTTTTAACTTTCAGAGTTGAACTAATGCCATACATATTGTCAGTTTCCCCACAGGTAGGACCACTCACGTGGATATTGCACATATTAAAGATGGCATCCCTTTAACTCCTCATCAGCAGCAGCTTAACAGCTGTCTGACCGCGGCCTTTCAACTGTCTTTGTTGACGAGGTGTGTGCTGTGTCGTTTGTGTTGCAGGAGTCGTATCGCCAAGTGATGAAGATGAGGCCGAAGGACCTGTGGAAGCGGCTAATGGTGAAGTTCAGAGGGGAGGAGGGGCTCGATTATGGAGGAGTGGCCAGGTGAGAAGCCATAGCAAAGGAGGAGCATTGGTGCATTGGCCACACGGACTCTGGAAATGCTCTCATTTTGCACACAAACGTCTGCCTCCTAGTGGAGGAGTCCGAAGACCACAACTCACTCACCATTTTTATTTGATTCTTTCTGTCTCAGTTAGCGTGCCTGAACTCCCACACACCAGGTTGCATACCTCTGTATTGTACTGTAAGTTTCTCCCCTGACCCGTGTGTGCTGCGCTGCGTACAGGGAGTGGCTCTACCTGCTGTCGCACGAGATGCTGAACCCGTACTACGGCCTGTTCCAGTACTCCCGCGATGACATCTACACACTGCAGATAAACCCCGACTCTGCCGTCAACCCCGTGAGTCACAGTCAACACTGACGACACGCAAAAGACAAACAAACAAACGAAAAGGGAAGCTCGTAAAAAGTATTGAATTTGAATTGGTAATAACTAGAAGTCTTGAAAACATGTCTAAATTGTAAATCAGCCTCCCAACCACGCGTGAGCTTCAGTTGAGACCCTGATGGCTTCAGACTCACACATACAACACCTGTTGTGTTGAGGCTTGTATCATTTAGAACTGGTTGGTTAGTCAAAGGGGAACTCAGCAGCTTGATATTGTGAAACTAATTTAACTCACATACTTCTAACTCTTCATTTGGAAACTAACGATGTTTTGTCTGCCCTCAGGAGCACTTGTCGTACTTTCACTTTGTTGGCCGCATCATGGGGATGGCGGTGTTCCACGGCCACTACATCGACGGAGGCTTCACGCTGCCCTTCTACAAACAGCTGCTGGGTAAACCCATCACCCTGGACGACATGGAGTCGGTTGACCCTGACCTGCACAACAGCCTCGTCTGGATCCTGTACGTGCAAGACACGAGACACAAAGTCATAAACAGTAGAAATTACAACACAATGTTATGCTCTGCGTTCCTGTCCACGATGTACATGCAATATACAAAGAAGTCATCTCGACTGGCAAAGAAAAATATGCAATTTGAGTGTGAATTTCACAATTGTAGATTTTGTTATCTACCACCTGATGAGTAGTGTTTCTCACATAGAAACCTCTCTCCTGTACTTTGATGACAGCGCCCCCCAGGGTGTTTTAATATTTCTTACATCAGGGCTCCGTAAGCACAAGTTTTCAGACCCTAAAAAGGATAAGCGGTTCAACCGGATAATGGAATGTATGTGTGTTTTCCATTCAGTTTAAAGGGACAGTTTAAAGGGACAAATTCTCCAAAATCCAAAATACATATTTTTATTACCTTCTTTCCTGTCGTGCTATTCATCAATCTAGTTTTGTTTTGGAGTTGTTGGCCGTAGAGATGACTGCCTCCTCTCCAGTATAAAAGGACTATACGTTACTCGGCAAAACAATACATTAAAAAAACTCAACAGTAACATCTCTTTCGAGAAATCATGACCCGGTTAAACCATGATTAATCCACACACCTTGTTTTATATAGGAACTATTTTCTTTCTGCTGAACTCCGTATCACCGCGCAGAAGGAAGCGTGTAATTCTATTGCCTACTTGTAGCTCGCCTAGCACCACTGAGCTAGCCTTACATGAGTAGATGCTACATTCCTACGTTCCTCACAACCGTGTCTGAGGATTCTTTTTATTGGATAGGACAAGCGTTTTTCATTTATTTATTTTTGACCAAAAACGCTTACCTCTCTTCAGGGACAATGACATCACAGGTGTCCTGGACCACACCTTCTGCGTGGAGCACAATGCTTACGGGGAGATCATCCAGCATGAGCTCAAGCCCAACGGCAAGAGCATCTCCGTCACCCAGGACACCAAGAAGGAGTACGTGCGGCTCTACGTCAACTGGCGTTTCCTGCGAGGCATCGAGGCCCAGTTCCTGGCCCTGCAGAAGGGCTTCAACGAGGTCATCCCCCAACACCTGCTCAAGGCTTTCGACGAGAAGGAGCTTGAGGTACTTTCATCAACCGCCGCGTCACACACGCACACACACGCGCGTGCGCGCATCTAGATTTACGTTAAGTCCGACTTTACTCTTTCAAAACATCCACTTGTTTCCTCGACCCGCAGCTTATCGTATGCGGCCTGGGTAAAATCGACATCAACGACTGGAAGTCCAACACGCGACTCAAGCACTGCACCGCGGAGAGCAACAGTGTCAAGTGGTTCTGGAAAGCCGTGGAGTCCTTCGACGAGGAGCGCAGGGCCCGGCTGCTGCAGTTCGTCACCGGCTCCTCCAGAGTTCCCCTGCAAGGCTTCAAGGCCCTCCAAGGTAACACAGCTAACACACCCAAACTGTGCACGCTTTGTTTTTTGTTATGTAAACGTCAGTATCGTTATGCAGTAATTGCCAGGAAAGCGCTCCTTCAACATCCTGGGTGTGAACTGCCTTCAGTTGAGGGCTCAAAATGTCTGTTAGTGTCGGATCGGCGATGTGCGAAGCTGTGCGGGTGAAGTCCTTGCCGTTCCTTTGTTGTGCGCACAGTGTGCGCTCCCCATGTGTTTGGCATTCATCTGCTTCCACCCGGTGTCTCTGGGTTCCTCCGACCTGAGATGAACCGCCAGTCTGCCTGTCGTGCGGCGGTTCACCGGGTCCACGCTGGCAGACTGCGCTGCCCAGAGACAGAGCACCCAGGCATGAGGATCACGCCGTGATCCACAGGCAGACGGCGCCCTCGCATAACTTTTATATAACACCGGCTTCCTTTCATGGTCAAAACATGAAGAGAAAAAATCTGAAAAGCTGGACACATGGCTGCAGTCAAGGGACACAGTCGACTCAGCTGGTACTGCTGGTATCTTCATGCTGTGCAAGTACGATGTATTCAGCATCACACGCAGACAGCACGAGGGACACGTCTTACACCATTACACACACATGTTTCTTGTCATATGGGAGCAAAGAAAGGCCTTAATAATAATGCTAATTTTACAAGCGACTGAAAATCCTATTTATCCACCGCTGAATATTTAATGTTTACATTTAGATGCCACGGAAGTTTTTCCGCACTGAAATATTTTCCTTTGAAAACAGCTCATTCCAAGCTGTGTAAAAAAATGAAAAGGTAAAGGGTCTCACGTGGGGGTAAAGTCACCCACGTGAACTTTGCTTTCTTGGGGGGTTCTGGAAGGATTTGGACTCTGGTTCTGGTTCTGGTTCTGGTTCTGGTTGATTCCATTCAGGCTTGTTCGATCATCCTTGCTGACCGGGATGTATTTTGGTACTGTCTCTTCGTACAGGTGCTGCTGGCCCACGACTCTTTACTCTCCACCAGATTGATGCCAGCACCAACAACCTGCCCAAAGCCCACACCTGGTGAGGAAGTGTTGAACCGTGGAGTGACCACGTCTGTCTGCGTCAAAGTTATCACTATAGGCAGACGATCGTTATATCCAGGTTTTCTTTTCAGTTTACCACCTAATTTTGATTTGTATATTTATTTATATAAAATAAGGAAACCGACCGCTTCACTATTTACTGAATTGTATAGACTTTTAAAATACAGTACTGATGTATTTCATTATTACATAAATTATTGTACTGTGTATAATTCAAATACACTATAGTACAGTACAGAATGTAGATGACATAAACATATATATATATATATATATATATATATATACATTAGCTTAATGTAGTTCAAATTATGATTAGACTATGGCCTAAAACAGTACTGTGCCTCGTACCAATACAGTAATGTCAGTACTGCAAATAGTACGATTAAATCCTTGCTTGTTGGTGGTTTCTGTGCATTTCTCCACTTTACTGGGCTGGAAATAAACTTTAGACTACCAATGATGAACTGGTGGTGTAATTAAAAATTATAAAACAACGAATCAAATCATTTTATGTAGAATTACCGTAGTTTGAATGTATGAAAAGACCCAAAATGAACACTATCTTACTATAAGCCGATTATTGAAACAGGAATGATTCTGTGACCCATAGAAGCGATTTCCACTGTATTATCAAACCTCTATTATGTTGGAATTGAGTCACGAGCTATGCGGCGGTGTGGTGACTTAGATAGTACCTTTTTTCAAATATGATTTTTAAACCTGTTCTCCCCTTCCTCCCCCCCCCCCAGTTTTAACCGGATTGACATTCCTCCCTACGAGCAGTATGACAAACTGTACGACAAGTTGCTCACCGCCATCGAGGAGACGTGCGGCTTCGCTGTGGAGTGAGTCACCGAAGCAGGCGGAGCTCAGCAACGACCACAAGCAACATGGTTTGCCCCCCTCCACCACCACCACGACCACCACCACCACCCCTAAAAATCAATCCACTCCGATGGGGGTCTTCCACAGTTGCTTTACCCTGCGACGCCCATACTTCCCGGGGGGCCAAGCTACTAGAGGGTGGACCGAGAAAACCGGAATATGTCACCTGACTCTGGTTTTCCTTTCAGACTCTCAAGCCCTCTGTCACGTGTTTTTTTGTTTTTGTATTATTGAAAAGGATCTTGTATCAGCTGCTAATAACTCAGACTATTTACTAACCCGTGGAACCTGCAAAGTCGCTGGCTCTTCCCTTTTATTTCTTTTCTTATCCAAGTTCATTTTAGCGTTTTAAAAAATACAAAATAAACACAAAAAAAGTAAAAGACTGTATTCCATGTAGCAAGGCTCCATCTCACCAAGCGGAACACGAGGTCGGTCCACTCTGAAATGACATGAACGAGACTTTGTTTGCCAGAGCACGGGGTTACGAAAGGTTCCCCACAACCACTTGAAGACACGAAGCTTCGGATGCAGCGTGTGTGTGCGATGTGTGTGTGTGT
Organism: Cyclopterus lumpus; assembly: GCF_009769545.1. Taxonomy (NCBI): domain Eukaryota; kingdom Metazoa; phylum Chordata; class Actinopteri; order Perciformes; family Cyclopteridae; genus Cyclopterus; species Cyclopterus lumpus. The sequence continues at coordinate 13,804,657 of NC_046973.1, forward strand.
GCGGCGTGTGCGTGACTCGTGCCGTTTGGTGCCTCAGAGTGTTCACATCGGGGCTCTTGGCAACGCCGCCACGGCTGGAAAACGGGGACGCGTGCGGATGCGAAGGCAAGACGAGAGACCGAATCAGCCGGAGCCCGACTGTTTACAAGCCTCCCCAAAGACGGCAGCGGGGACCTCTGCCCTCTCACCCCCCCTTCACTCCCACGAAACCTATTTCACACGTTTTTGTTTTGGAAATGGATGAATCCATGAATAAATAGCTTGAAATGTGGTATTTTTATATAACGGTGGGGGATTTGAAAAAGAAACAATACAATTCTATATATTAAATATAATTTATTGCTGTTATATTCCCCTATCCATTGTTTCAGAAAAAAGAAAAAGAAAAAACAAGATCTTTTAAATGTTAAGTGTTGCTGTTTAAATTATCGAAGACAATTTGTGACAACCGAATTAAGCTTGACTGAGTTTTGCTTCAGGATGCTGTGGTTTATTTCTCTCACACACTGTGCCAGAAGGTGTGTCTTTAAAGGGCAAACAAATCTTCAACACACAATGTCCTCTGAGTGCCGTTATGATCATTTTAGAATGACAGAATCGTTGCTGATATCGAGCGAACCCTTTAAATTCTACTGATTTCATTCTGGAGCTACACACATGGCGGTGTGACGTTTCCCCGACTATTACCGCCTCTTTTTTATTTGTTAACACTTTGTCATGTGTAGCTGGGCTATATTAATGTCACGAGCATGAAACCCTCCCATCCTTTTCTAATGGTATTCTGTCTCAGAAGAGTCCAAAGGTCCATCGTCGTCTATTTCACGCTCCACATTGTTATTGTTAAACACACACAAAAACCTCTACTACCTTCTCGCCGTGTGGTGCTAAACAGCATTATCGTCTAATATTGCCAACCTTCTCATTGACATACTACTGCTTGTGCACACTACTCACACCTGTTTGTGGCCACGCCCCTTGCCAAGTAATCGAGAGGAGATGTCATACAGTATGTAGTTTGAAACGTGTCCTCGGATTCGACGACCGGCGGGAAAACTATTTCTGACCGTTTGTCTTCCCTGAATGCAAAATAAATAAAATAAGAAAAGTCTCATCGCTTGAATTGTTTTGCCCACAGCCGACCATTAACATACAGCAACCGTTTGCATGTGTCCATGTGTGCTTTTGGTTGAAAGGGAACTGAGTGAGGGGGATCCGGTTTTGGCCGGCTACACGGTTCCATCAGTAATGCTTTTATTTCAAGAGAAGGGGGGAGGTTGTTTTCTACGATTTTAAAAATGAACTTCTTGAATGTTTTCCCAAAACAAAACAAAAATGCTGCCTGGGCCAGCAATCTCTATGACCGTGGACTGTTCTTAAAGTTTGCATACACTTAAAGGAAGAAGAAGGAAGAAAAGAAGAGAGTTAACTGTTCATTTGTGTCTGTGGACAAGTGTATGCAAAGTGAAGTGTTCTCACATGGTGCTTTGTACAGTAATGAGATATTGTTCATATATGTGGATCAGACGACCTGTAATTTATCTTTAACTTAAGTGGAAAAATGAAAAGAGGAATTGCACACGAACAGAACGAGGTTGCCGTGTGTATTTTAACGGTGACTTTTTTTTTTTTTAAAGCAGATATTCATTTGCCTTTAGTCCAGTGCACAAGCTGATGGCCCTACTGTCCGTTCCTCCACTACGCCGCTCAGCATCGCCCCGGTGCTGCCTCTCGTTGAAGAACTTGTGCCTGAACAAGTGAAAGTTGAGAAATTCTGCTCTTGTTTTGGGTTTTTTTAACCGCATAATCCACTAGCAGGACTATATCTCTCATAGCTGACTGATGCAATTTGATGTATGTTAACACTATCATTTTGTAAGAGTTTTTATTTTATTTTTGTGTGTAATTGGTTCTAATTAAACTTGCTTTTGTCTCATATACAATATCATAAAAGCTTTTTTTTCTCCATCTGAATTGTTATTACAACAGAGGAGTCCTTTGGTTCAGCAATTATTCACATTAGATCCATATATTCAATTCAGTTTATTTTGTATAACCCAAAATCACAAATTACAAAATCAGGGGCTTGCTAGCACTGTATTGAGTAAGTGTCAAGTGGGGGGATCCAAATATGTTTTTCCTCCTTTGCATCTGAATCCCCCACGTCTCTTACCACCTACTGTGTCCTCACCGATACCACTTTGTTTTAAGACATCTGGCTGATGGCTCATAGGGGGGCAGGGAGACAGGGGTAAAAGGACAATGGATGCCGCTGTTGAAAAATAGGTGTCAAATACAGTTTGTAGATATGCAACAGTATCAAACTTACAGACCGGAAGGACAGAAAATAAGACTTCATCAGGGTAATAAAGGTTCATGCACAATAGGTACATGTAAGCTGCATATGAAATACACAATGTTTGTGTATATTTTCTTGTATAATAAAGGCCACTCAGAGAAATGATACACATTTTATCATTCATATATATATATATATATTAATGGTGTATTACTGCAATAATGTAATATACTTTGGTTGGTGAGTAAACGTTACTCTCACTGAAAGTGTATTCTTTTTGATGCACAATTGAGCTCACAGGCAGCCTACTTGACTTGTATTCATTTTCCTGTGGAAGAAAACTACTTTCTGGGTTTTTTCCCCACACTATGAAGATCAGAATACCCGTTTTGGACCGGAACATTTTGAATCAATGTCTATATTAATTTAAACACGTATTCCAACATAAAGTAAGGTGAAATTAATTTGGTCTAATGAAAAAAAAGTGTCCTCTTGTCATCTTTGGGTTGGTCCTGATGACGTCACTTACCGTAATAGATCCGAGCGTCGTCCGAGCCGTATTACCTGTTTCTGTTTCGTACATATCCTTTCGCCTGATTCCGCCAACAGTTATTGACATTTGTGTCAAAAGAAGAAAAAAACATGAAACAATATGAATTGTGAGAGAACGGGCAAAACGTGTGTACATCGTTTATGTCACGTTACACGTTATTCTGGATTGGCTCTAACGTTACATAAATGGTGATGTGTTTTTATGTCTGCTCTAATTTAACTTATATAATATATGTATAACATATATCCAGTGGATGGTTTGGGGATCCATATGTAGTATTCACAGAAAGCGTTAGATAGAACTTAAAGTACAGTTTCACCGGTCCGCAATGGGTCTATGTTTCCAGTCGGTAGAAGCTGAAGTAAACCGCGGGGCGGATGAATACATCGGAAGTGGGACTTCCTCTTGCCATATATACCGGGCCTAATTTCACACTACCGGCATTCAGCACCACTGCCGGTCGAGAAATTTAGTCGGTAGTCAAACCACAGAGAAGGGCATTTATCTTTTTTATTTATACAACTCGTTTACAAAATGCCTGGATATTCTGACAGAGACCGTGGCCGAGATAGAGATAGAGGGTGAGTACCGTTTTTTAAAAATGTTTTACAGTTTCTTCCTCGTGTGATTCGTAGAAATGGCTGACGAGACTCGTAACCAAGAAAAACCAACCGATATGCGAAACGATGTAACATTTGTAGAAAAATATGATGTGGATATTGGCTTTATTCGTTTTTATATATAGATATATATGTACAGATATCCTACGAATTATAAAAGCAGACCGTTGTCTCCGTTTAACCACCAGGCCCTGGCGGTTGAACGGGGCCCGTTGTCTTTGGCACGAGGCCTAGTTTGGCCTCGTGCCCCCGCACAGCGGCGTTTCGTTAGCCTAACTAGCTCGGCCTTAACGCTGCCACACGAGACTTTATCCTCGATACAGACAGTGGGTATCGTTAGACTACTTTAGTTAAATACAACGGCCACTCTATCAGGCCACGCGGTTACATATTCACGCGCTTACATAAGTTAACGTGCCGCTCAGCTGGCTAGTCGGCGTTTCGCCATGTGGCAGCAGCATGAATGCGGATACAAAATGCCGGCTGTTTTCCATTGTTCCTCTACTGGCTGGAAAGTATATGGCAGCTAACGTAATACATTTTCACAGAATGACGCAGTTAGGATGGAATTATTTTTTGTTTTAATATTTCTGTTTTAAGTCTTTTTTTCCCCCCTAAACTGTTTATTCAATTGCAGCTATGGCGGCAGTGGCGGTCCTCCTCGCTTTGGAGGGAACCGTGGTGGAGGAGGTGGAGGAGGAGGAGGAAAGTTCGGCAATCCCGGTGAACGACTGCGGAAGAAACAATGGAACATGGACGAGCTCCCGAAGTTTGAGAAAAACTTCTACCAACAGCATCCCGATGTTGCTCGGAGGTCTCCGGTATGTAACGTTAACACGACTTTAAATGGGCTCCCTCCTGCACATGTTATGTAATCGGTCATGACCGCAGAACTGAACTTGCTTTATTCATTCTTTCAGCAAGATGTCGAACAATACAGAAGGTCCAAAGTGATAACATTCAAGGGGAGAGAATGCCCAAATCCCATTGCCAAGTTCCACGAGGCTGCCTTTCCATGTAAGTTAAAACAAATGTTTGAAGTGTATCACAAAAGACGTTATGGTGCATCTCGTTTAATTTGATCCATCTTTCCTACAGCTTATGTGATGGATGTGATCAACAAACTGAACTGGAGTGAACCAACACCCATCCAGGCTCAAGGCTGGCCCCTGGCCCTGAGTGGCAAGGACATGGTCGGCATTGCACAGACTGGCTCTGGCAAGACGCTTTCCGTAAGTTAAATGTTCTGATCAAATACTGCATTAATCTGTACTGACAAACATCTCGGTGCCTAAGAGCCACACAATATTTTTGTCACTGAGGAAGTATAAGTTTGATTCATTCCTGCTTTTAAGCAGAAATGTACAGTTGTAGCACAACTAGCACTGCTCATTTAAATGTAAATAAAGTCGCTCTATAGGTAACGTGTGAAATTAAATATGCGAAAAGGATCAGTCTATGGATTCATATGTTGTCTACAGTGTGGCTTCAATTCATCACCACGTAGCCAATGTCTCAATTTCAACTTGTCAGCTCATTGAAGTGACTCTTGCATTTGTTTGCCCTGCAGTATCTGTTGCCTGCAATTGTGCACATCAACCACCAGCCTTTCCTGGAACGTGGGGACGGCCCCATCGTAAGTAGTCATTGTGCAACTATTTACAGGCATATCTGATATAAAATACATTATGAGCCCCTCAAAAAAGCACTTGCTTTGTCCGCTCCGTGACTTGGTAAGTTGTCGATGAAGGGAATATTACCTCATCACTGTGGGTGAGATGGCAGTGAAACTGTGGCTGACCAATCTCAATCAGTGATGATACAAACACAAATAAATACAACCTAAAAAACCTGTGGGTGGAAATGGAACACTAAGAATAAACCTTTTTGATAACGACACATCTGTCTGTGGCCTTACGTGTACTGAAATGTTATATTTTCCCTCTACAGTGCTTGGTGTTAGCCCCGACTCGTGAGCTTGCACAGCAGGTGCAACAGGTGGCTGCAGAATATGGCAGAGCTTCTCGTCTGAAGACAACCTGTATCTACGGAGGAGCACCAAAAGGACCCCAAATCCGTGACCTGGAAAGAGGTATTTAAACTTCTTCTCTTTTTATATACATTTTGGAAAGATTCTTGTGAGTTGCGTTCTCATCAATAATTTTCCATTGTAGGTGTGGAGATCTGCATCGCCACTCCAGGGCGACTCATTGACTTCCTTGAGGCAGGAAAAACAAACCTTCGTCGGTGCACATATCTTGTGCTGGATGAGGCCGACCGGATGCTTGACATGGGCTTTGAGCCTCAGATCCGTAAAATTGTCGACCAAATCAGAGTAAGTTGTTTTAATGTACAATACTGAGTTTAATGCCAGTTAATGTGTTACTTGAAGGTGATGGTTGCTAACTTGACATTGTGTTTGTAGCCTGACCGCCAGACTCTGATGTGGAGTGCCACTTGGCCCAAAGAGGTTCGTCAGCTGGCAGAGGACTTCCTGAAAGAGTACGTCCAGATCAATGTTGGGGCCCTGCAGCTCAGTGCCAACCACAACATCCTGCAAATCGTGGATGTGTGTAACGATGGCGAGAAAGAGAACAAGTGAGTAGCATGTAGTTGAAGCAGTCGTTTTCATAATAGTTTGGTGAAAGTGGCGAATTCTTTATCGAAGTTGTACTTTTAAAAAAAAAAAACTTGTGTCTTAATTTTCTTAAGGCTCATCCGTCTGCTTGAGGAAATCATGAGTGAGAAGGAGAACAAGACTATCATCTTTGTAGAGACAAAGAGACGCTGTGATGATCTCACCAGGAGAATGAGGAGGGATGGGTAAGTGTTGACATGAAATTACTGCTTCTTTTGTACTGCCCTTACAGTTCTACAATTCTTGTATGGGTGTTGATTAACAATGAGCTCTTTAATCCTGTCAGGTGGCCAGCTATGGGAATCCATGGAGATAAAAGCCAGCAGGAAAGAGACTGGGTTCTCAATGGTAAGCTTCCATCACCAGTCTGCTATAAAATACATTGTGATCCCCTTCAAAAAAGCACTTTCTTTGTCCGCTCGGTGACTTGGTAAGTTGTCGATGAAGGGAATATTACCTCGTGACTGTGGGTGAGATGGCAGTGAAACTGTGGCTGACCAATCTCAATCAGTGATGATACAAACTCAAAAATCACCCACAACCTTCAGAAACTCCGGTTTCCTGTTTTTTCACTAAAGGGTGGAAATGGAATGTGACTTGTACAACTTTCAGGACATGTTTTTATGATTTTTAAAAGCATGTTTTCTTCTTTTTTCAGAGTTCAAATATGGAAAGGCTCCAATTCTCATTGCTACAGATGTTGCCTCCAGAGGTCTAGGTCAGTACCCTCCCTGAACAGTTTTCTACTCTTAATGTATTTCAAGAAGAAAGTGTATTTGCTTTCTTTAACTCTTCTGCTTCTTTCTGAGTTTCTCCCCTGACCTGAAGGAGCAGTCTGTATGGCAAGGCCTTGGCATGACAAGCCCAGGTCTCCAGAGGGGGAAGGAGGATTCTTGGAGGTGTCCTGACTGGCGAGGCACGGGTCTCCCAGTTGTGCAGATATACAGAGGTGACCAGGCCCAAGTGCAGCATAACGCGCTGGCCTGCCTAAAAAGGGGGGGAGAGTTGCGGGCTGGCCACAGTTCCTCCCCCACACGCTCGTCTGTTCCCTGGCAATGGTTTCGACTGCTTCACACGCACCCATTCTCTGTAACTGTCCCAGCTCAAAGCCCAGCTACACTGTCTCCTATTGTCTTGCATGTATGTTCGAGCACTGCATTGCAAGCTATTTGAGCCAATTGGAAGGTGCTTTCTGTTGCGTAGACTTGTTGTAAAGCATGGGTGGAGTTAACGTCGCAGTTTCTAAACTTCTGTCGGAGGAGCAGGCCTTCGGATCGATCATACCTTCACCTCTGTAATGACATGGCTACTGGCGCTTTTGGTGACAGTGGGACATGCTAGTTGGACACTTGGGACACAAATCCAAGCTCACACTCCTCCCTCGCCTGCGTTTCAAAGTCATGTCGAGACCTGCCAACGAGAGACATTATGGTCACGTGAACACTGGGTCTGGACAAATCTTGCCGAGAGTGGGAATGCATTGTTTGTAGGCATCCTGCAAATTGATTCAGATCTACAGTTTTTTTTTTTTTTGGCAAGAGACACTGCAGTGAGCTTTAAAGCAAGCATCTTGTGAGCGTGTGACCAAGGGACCTTTTTTTTTATTACTAGTTGAAGCACACTAGGAGGCAGTAGTGTGCAAGCCTTACTGTGTAGCGACCACCTGTGGGTCATTTTACAATATGCGTGTGCTGCAATGGGAATGGACTAGTGAATGCATACTCCAAAAAATGGTAAGACTTCTGATCCCTTCTTTCCGAGGGTGGTTTGGCAGTGGTTGAAGGGGGGGGGGGGTTATTTTATTGGAAGCCAATGGAGTGTGCATCGTTCCTCTTTTCCCACCGTAGTCTCACCGAGGAGTAGCCATTTGACTATATAGTTTTGACTAATGCAATTCTTTGTGGATTTTTCCAACCATTCGTACCTCATGACCGCACTAACATGGCCTTTTTTGTTTTTGATCTGGTTGTTGTGGTGGCACTGGCGCACCTCTTTGTGTGCTGTCCTCCTGTTCCTTTATGCCACACCGCAACACAATTTTACAGATGTTGAAGATGTGAAATTTGTCATCAACTTTGACTACCCCAACAACTCTGAGGACTATATCCACCGCATTGGCAGAACCGCTCGTAGCCAAAAGACAGGCACAGCTTACACCTTCTTCACTCCAAACAACATGAGGCAGGCCACTGACCTCATCTCTGTGCTCCGCGAGGCCAACCAGGCGATCAACCCCAAGCTCCTCCAAATGGCGGAAGACAGAGGAGGTAAATCTAATTGGTGAGATACAGAAACTGTGCTGTGAATTGCAGCCCCTCTTTTTCTGCTGCGCTCCTTTATTTGTTCTAAGAAGTTGATGGGTTTACCATTTACTTCTGTATCTCAAAACTATTTTCACTTTCTACATTTTAAAAACCAAAGATGAAGGCATACGTCTCGTTTTTTAAAACGCGTCTTGCTTTTTCTTCTCAGGTCGTTCAAGGGGAGGCAGAGGTGGTGATTTCAGAGACGACCGACGGGATAGGTATTCTGGAAGGCGTGATTTTGGCAGTTTTAGGGACCGGGATAATGGCAGAGGGTTTGACAACGGACCAAATAAAGCCTTTGGCACAACTACGCAGAATGGAGGCTATGGGGGTGATGCCGCCGCCGCCAGCGGCAACGGCTTCACTGCAGCCAGCTTCAACGGTAATGGACAGTCCAACTTTAACAACCAAGCTGGAGCCTTTGGAGGCCAGAATTTCCAGGCCCAACAGTTTGCTCTCCCTAAGGGTGGCGCACAGACTGGTGCGAGTCATCCCCCATTCCCCTTCCCCCAGGCACAGGCGCCGCCGCAGCAGCATCCTCCACCGCTGGTGCCATACCCCATGCCCCCTCAGTTCGCTCAGTAAACGCACCCATACACTTGAAAGAAGTAATTTATTGCTTTTTTTTGTCTTGTTGAGTTCTACACTTATTAAAGATTTTTTTTTTTTTTTTTGTATTTACACAACAGGGTTACAAACGACATCCGCCTCTCTCAAGCCTTTTTAAGATCTGCAGTGCAACAGTAGTGTTGCAGTTTTTTTTCCTATTACTATTTAATTTGTTACATTCCCTCAGTAATGTTTAGTTATGTTTTGTACTAGGTAATTACAAATGTATTGGTTTTTTTCATGTGTATCATTGAAAGTGATGTTAAGCTCCTAATTGGAAGTGCACTGCATGATCTTTCAAATAAAACATAAAAAAAGATTTGCCGTTTCTCAGCTTTGAGTCTCACAATCTACTCTTGATGACATTGGTACTATCTTTTCTGTCCAGCAGGTGTCGTGGTAGTCAGTGTGGTACCAGAGTTGTAAATCACATTAAGGGATCTCGTGCTTCTCGCTCACTGGGTTACACTAATTGCCTTGTTTTGACACATTTCCAAACATGTTGTGATATTGTTCCACTGGCTACCTTTTAAAATCACCATTACACCAGCTTTAGTTGAGCTCAATAGGACATTGTTTTGGGGAAATTACTTTTGGTTTCTCTAACTATTACTGAGCATGGCCGTCTGGAGGTGAGCCCAATGCCATGGGCAGCTTTTCAGCGAAGCTTTGCAGGTCAACAAGCACTAGAGAACTCATCATGCGAAGATGAGGACTTTTCTGTTGCTGCTTTAATTAATCTGCTAACTGCATGCAGGAATTATACTTTTAACCAATTTAAAATGTTCAGTTATCTCTGAAAATGTGATATATGCATCTCAATTAATTAGAATATCATCAAAAAGTTAATCATAGTTCAATTAAAATGACATCTCATTGTCTAGATTCATTACTTGGTATATTTCAAGCGTTTATTTTGATCTAATTTTCCGAGATACTGAATTTGGAATCTCAGAAAATTGGAATATTGTGAATAAATTCAGTATCGTAATCGGTTAATGAACTGAAAACACCTGCAAAGGCTGAGCCTTTAAATCGTCTCAGTCTGGTTCACTAGGCTCCCCCATCATGGGGTGGAGGGTCATCGCTCAGGAAGCTGGCCGTTCCCAGAGTGCTCTATCCAAGCTCATGAAAGGAAGGAAAATGTGTGGTAGAAAAAGGATATCCCATAATAGCTGGGGGAGATTCACAAGGAGTGGACTGCGGCTGGAGTCCATGCTTCAACAGCCACCACGTTCCTGGTGTCGAGCAACTCCTGAACCAGAGACCACGTCAGAAGCATCTTACCTGGGCTCAGGAAACAGGACTGGGCTGGTCCAAAGTCCTCCTTTCAGATGAAAGTACATTTTGCATTTCATTTGGAAATCCAGGTCCCAGGTTGTCGGTGATGGTTTTGGGGGAGCCATGTCATCTGCTGCTGTGGGTCCACTGTGTTTCATCAAGTCCAAAGTCAGCGCAGCCGTCTACCGGGACATTTTAGAGCTTTATGGAGATGCATTTTCCAGCAGTGATAGTGATAATTGTTTTTTATTTCATTGTGATTTCAAAGGGTTACGAATGACACAGGATTATTTTATGTTCATGTGTGGGATGTCTAAGTATGACTCCTCACCTCCTGGCTCATGCAGGTTAAAGCACAGATATCGTGCAGTTCGTCATACTATTGGGCCTCTGGTCATCATTGATGTCATAGTCTGCTGCTTTGCATAGTCCACCTTCAAACCCTTCTCTTATAAAACTGAAACCCGGCCACAGGTCAGCGCCCTCCGATTAGAGATTAGATCTCTCGGTGAGCAATTCCTGCTGCTCAGGAGCGATGTGGGTGCAGCTGATCTAGATTGCTTTCTGCATATTTACAGAACCGAGGCCTGGAAGTATGTGTGGAACGCTCGCTGTGCAAATACTTTGTCTTCCTCAGTCATTTGCTTTCCTTTCTTTTTTTTCCACAACCAGATATGTGACAGCCGCACCCTGTGTTTGACATAACTATTTACATAAAGAAAAAACACGTTGAGCTTAATCTGTTTTTAGGAGGGGAGGGGGGCAAAGTAACAACGCTTATTCATGATGTAATGGATGTAAACTTGACTTATCTCAGATAGATTGCACACTGTGGAATTTAAACAGGTGGGCTGTGCTTGGTTGAATTGCAGGGGTGTACACAATAACGTCAACACCTGTACCGGAGGATGAAACCCTTTCGATTAACACCACATTTATGACGCTTTTGAAGTGCTGAATCAACTACTGTCGTTTTGGTTTTGTTCGTTAGCAAGAGAGCGAGATTACATTGCACGGGTGTTCGTGTTATTGTGTCCAACCCCTCCACGCCTCCTCCATATACGAGGTCCGGCCTGGACCCCTCATTGCTGCCACATAGGCTGTGCTTGGAAAGAGCATTTGAACTGTAGATCCTGTTGAGCAGTGAATAAGGGAGTGTTGACACGTAGTGTACAGAGGGATTAAAAAAAATTATGAAGTTCATGTACCACTGCGTCTCTTTGCATCATGTCTTTCTGCCCCTTTCTGAGTTATTTTGTGACTCTTTACAGTTGCTTTGTGTCTCTTTGTCGTTATTTCATGTGTTTGTGGTCGATAGGTGTCTCTCTGAGTGACATTTTGGAGGTGAGCCCCCATCCCCCTTGTAGATTCATGTAACAATGCTCCGTATCACTCCCCATATACGTTGTCATTCTGCGAGGGACCAAGGTCAAGGTCAAGGGAGACTGTACCCTGCCTCTTCTGTTGCCTCCTCGATCCTCACCGCTCTTTTGTCCCGACACGGTCTCTGCGTTATCTTCTATGTTTCTGTTCCCTCCCCTTAATCACTCCCCATCCCCCGCAGTTATGTGTGTGTGTCTGTCTGTGTGTGCGTGTTGGGTTTGTGTAGTAACTGCTCTGGGTGAGCATCGGACCCACCCAATGCAAGCATGAGACGGAGGCCTCTGGAAGTCACATTGTTCTCTACACCGGCATTGGAGCCTCCAACTCCAACCCACCCACCGTACTGTGTGGGTGTTGTGTGCCAACAATAACACGCACACACACCCTCACATAAAATGCTATGGGTGCACTATAGGGTACATACTATCTTTCCTATCAGTCTTTTTTTGGGGGGGGGGGGGGCTGCAGGTGAAATCGGCATTCTATAGACCTTGACTTGTGCAATTACACAGGGTGTGTATGTGTGTGTGTCTGATAACCACTGATACTCAGAAGTTATATCTGGGGGCTGTCAGCAATCCTCGAGGTTACAGGATAGTTATGACGATTCCCCTAAATGATAAATTGGATTCATTGATTAATCAAAGTTCTGCTGATGCATTTGCCGAACCTGTGACTTGTAGGTGTTGGAAAAACCCATTAAACCTTTTTTCCCTACAGTGCTGTTGACACGTCTCCTGGCCGGTGTCACAACTTGACCATCACTTAGACACGCGCACGGAGGCTGTGCGCGTCGAAATGAACAATAAGTTCAATTGATATCCAGCCATCGAGGGAACTATAGTTCCGCCACATTCCTCCGCAATCACACATGTCGAAACAGTGAGTGCTCCGTGATATCAGCCGCACGGAGACCGTTTCACCAAGAAAACCCAAATACACCAAAGTGTGCAGAACAATGCAGATGAACTTTTAAATGATTCGGCTCTGTCAGGGAGCCGGTATCTGATCATACATCTAAATATTTGTATACATCAGTTCGCTCAGTAAACGCACCCATACACTTGAAAGAATTAATGTATTGCTTTTTTGTCTTGTTGAGTTCTACACAAATACATTTGTGAGCAGACAGACCCATAAAAACAATAACAACCACGAGGATGAACGCAGTTAAAGGAAGAGCTCCAGGAGCTTTAAAGGCAGCGCTAGGAGCGCGCGGAACAGGTCCGCCCGGTCTGCGCCTACCGGTGACACACCTGCTGGCTCCTGGGTGGAGCTGAGACGGGTGGAGCTCAGACAGGTGGACGCTCCTTAACGGGGAGGGAGGCCAAAGACCAGAGGGCGTGAGAGGGAAGAGGAGAAGAGAGGAGAAGAGGAGTGAGAGAGAGAGGTTGGAAGAAGCAACACTCGGACTCCGATTACAACAAACAGACCAGAAGCAGGATCCCAAGATGTCGAACAATAAGGAATACAGTTCTGTAAAGCTCAGCAAGTGAGTGCTCTTTCTCTCTCCGTGTGTGTGTGTGTGTGTGTGTGTGTGTGTGTGTGTGTGTGTGTGTGTGTGTGTGTGTGTGTGTGTGTGTGTGTGTGCGTGTGTGTTTGTGTGCGCGTGCGTGTCGCGTTTCCTAGTGCGTGCGTGTCGCGTTTCCTAGTTTCATAATACTGTACTCTCTTTGGCTGTGTTTTCTTCCTAAAGGGGATGACTTAAAATGTGCCTCATGTTGCAAGCAGGGCAAGCTGATCTTGTTTGTGCCATGATCACATAAATATAAATATGCGTAAATATAAATATATACATGCACGAGGTTTCGTTTCCCGGGACCACACCGTCCACCACCAGAGGAGCCAGGTGCCCGAGCGACAACAATGACCACTGTGTTACGTCATCGGGGGGGGGGGGGTACTGACTCTAAATCCGTTTCTGGTGCCACTCGCTAAGCTGAAGGATCGCCAGGGTGCCTCTCCGTGCTCCAACGCGACACCGAGACCGCACAAGGGTGCAACGTGTTGTCATTGCGCTGTTTGAGGCAGTCGACTCGGGCGTTTTATGACGTACCACATGGCAGTCAATGCGTGGTCTGTTGAGACTGCGCAACCTTCAGGTGTGTAGCGCTCCCTCCCAGCGGGGCGTGCCGCGCGGCCAGAGGCTGGAGGAGCGGCGGAGCGGCGGAGCGGCTCTCTGCTGGTCTGAACCGACTGGCCTTTCAATGGGAGCGACTGATCCGCTCTAGGCCTGGTGGTCGTGGTTGTTTGGTCATTTTATTATTATGAGAACAACAGCTGTGTTGTTAAATGTCTTTAGCTCTCAGCTATGAATGAACTCGCCCACATGTTGGACCTTTGCAGCGGAGATAAGAGCCTGTTAGAGAGGAAGTATTCAGAGCCTATACTGAAGTAAAAGTACTACTCATACCACAAGTATAAGTACTACTCATACCACCAGTAAAAGTACTACATGGAACATGTTATTAATGTAAAAGTATACGTAAGTAGAAGTACTATTCATACCACAAGTAAAAGTCCTGCATTGAATATGTTATTATGGTAAAAGTATGGACAAAATGTATCAGGAAAATGTACTTAATGTGACTCAAAAATGTACAATGGGCCTTTTTATATATCGGCCTTCTGCATCATTAGGCTAGTATTACTTACTGTTGAAGTTGACCAGATATTGAACTAATGATTACTTCAATTATGGACTCATCTCCTGATTTGATTCATTCATTCATTAAAAGGAATGGCAGCATGAAAATGCAGATAATCAACACAAATAAATTATCTTAATTTTCTTTTAAGCTCTACTCCAATATACTGTTGGGTAGTTTAGTATAATAATCTATGAGATTGAATGTGTTTTGCATACAAAAGAGTCTGTCACGCGTAACTATTGGAAGTGACATAAGGATAAAATACTCAAGGAACAGTAGTAGTGCAAAGTCACATTCCATCATTGGGAGTAATAAGAAGAAGTCACACCACACCTATACGAGCCAACATGTCTGACTACAACTGGTAAAGCCATACGTATTAATGACACTGATAAGAGCTGAATGGGTCTGTCACACAGCATTCCTGACTGGTAATTGTAGACAACCCCTCCCTCCCCCGTCCTCTACAATGTGTCCCACCGGGTCCTGAACCGGGTGTGTCACAATAAATAGTTGGCTTTCATATCACAGCTGAGGAGGAATGACAGAGCAAACAATCCAAAGAGCACAAACAGGTCTGGAGAGCTCACGGTGACATGCTGTCGAGCGGGTGAAGGAATCTTCTTTGTTGGGGCCCTCGGTGGGAGTTATGGCCAGGAAGTGTTTCATGAGAGTGTTTCATGTGCAAACGCCAGTGGTGGGAAATAACTAACTGCATTTACTCGAGTACTTGTACTTAAGTACAACTTTCAGGTGTTTTATTTCTTGTTCAAATACCTTGTCATCAATATAACGTCATATATATGTTCTCTTTAATATTGTGAATTGTTAACATTATTTAGGTGGAGACTTCAAGTAAGCCCAGTGTTTTTTTTTTAAAAAGGTGCAACTAAACTAAACTTTTATGCTACTCCACCACACTTAAGAGGGAAATATTGGGCTCCACTACACTCATTTGACAGCAGTGTTTATTTGAAGATCACAATTATACACACAAAACAGCTGATTAACTTCTAAAATATGAACTATATAAACTACTTATTAGCATGGAAGTGGATTAGCTGATGTAGATATTTAAGTAAAAAATAAAAAGCTATTTAATAACGGTAACAAGAGTATATCTTACCTTTTTGACCATCATCTCTCTGTGCTTTTAGGATTCAGGCCAATGACCTGGCTGTGGTGGTTTCTCGCATGCAGAGCAATGCAGACCAAGTCGAGAAGAACATCCTGAGGTCAGAGGGGCTGCTGAAAGTGGTAAGAAGACCATGTTGGACATGAGTACATTGACACTGGCTTATTATTTTGATACCCAAAAGTCGTCACTAGATCAGTTTTGCGCCATAAAATCGATAGTAGTATTTATTCTTTAATTTTGGAACAAAATCTTTTTTTTCTGTATCATTTATTGAACTTGCACTGCAGGGAGTCGGTCCTTTTTAATGTAAATGAAGCAGTATTAAAAACAGGCTTTTGGAAGGAAGACCACCAGTACTAATGTCAGGCAGCACTTGATGTGATATTATGATCTCCGGTTTTTGACACTATAAATCAGCTCAAAAAAACACCAAACCAGCTTAAATAGGACATGATTCAAAGCTTTTATTAAATCCGAAGAGCTCAGAAACACATGAGCTCAGAAATGTGTGATATTGGGCTATATAAAATAAACTGAATTGAATTGAATCTTCCCGCCTGTAGGACACGGAGCGTGACGGGAAGACGCAGCCTCTGATGCACCAGAAGGAGAACGCAGAGAACCTGGTGCAGGCTGAGGGGCTGCTGAAGGACCTCTTCATGGACGCGGACAAGGCCAAGAGGCTGCAGCACCCGCAGGCCTTCGAGATAGAGCGAGAGTGAGTTTGTTCTGGCGTGGCACATACACACACACACACATACACACACACACATGCACATGCACATGCACAAAGGCACGCGTGAATACCAACAGTCACACCTCAAAACTCGCTGTGTCGCATACCTTCCAGATAATCCTGACTGAGTCATTTCCACATTCCCCTTGAGTGCTCTCCACCCATCTACTCACCAGTCACTGAGTCGATTGTGTTCTCCTTTTTCAGCGTGAAGAATCTCCACGACCGCTGGGTGAAGGACTGCACCACCTACAGGGAACTGTACACCAAGGCGGTCGTTTTGGGACCGAGCCCAAAGATCGGCTGGGGTCCTCTGCTGGATGAAAAACTGGTGGGTTCAAGCTCGGTCAAATCTTTTTTGTTTTAGCTGACCATCCCCCACTCTGTCACAAATGTCATTGAACAATGATCTGATTCGCGATACCGTGATTCACAGAACCAGTTGAAGGCGGACGCCTATGGCCCCAACCTGACGGACGTGGAGAAGCAGACGGCGGTGCACAACGTTCTGCACCAGGAGATCGAGGCCTACAGCGGCCAGCTGAAACTCAACACCACCGCCTCCAAGGTAGCGGCGCAAACACGGCGCGTAAATGCACTCTGCGGGACTTCGTGCACGATGAGTCGTTTTCACCCGTTTTCTTTTTTCCGTATTTGTTTGGCAGGAGCAGTACGCCGCCCTCAAAGAGAAGTATGCTGAGCTTTGTGTGAGTTGAGTTTTTCTTCTTCTTTTTTGTTGTTGTTGACTCCGGTGTGTTTAACTTTTAAATGGATGTGTAAACGTGCATGTGCCCGTTGTGCGTTCTGCAGGAGAGCTCCCAGCTGAGGCGCAACAAGCTGGCCTCTCTGTACGAGTACGTGCAGAGCTGCAGCAAGGAGCTGGCCTACCTGTCGGGCCAGCAGGAGAGGATCCTCCAGAGGGACTGGAGCGATCGCATGGTCGACCCCCCGGGCGTCCGTATGGAGTACGAGGTGAGGGTGTCCTGATGGCGATGCCATTGTTGACTGAATTAAGAGTACGACAACTTTGTTTGTCAGGTTGCCTCGAGTGGCCAGCGGGTGTAACCAGTATGGTGCACAGTAAGCTGCGTATATAGCCGCTGGGAGAATTTTATTTGAATACTTGGAACACAATGTCGTCGACATCCCACTTCAATGTTGTTTCTGCTCGTCAACAGAAATTCAAAAACAGCGGACTGCTTGCGCACGAGAGTGAGATCAACAAGCTGCAGGAGGAAGGAGATCGTCTGGTTGAAGCGAAACACCCCGGCAGCTCAACCATAAAGGTCAGCTGCTTCCGGCACTCATCTGTATGATAACTGTGATGTATCACCATAGTCCTGATGGTCAGATGAATGGAATTGAATGACTTTAATGGAGGCGGTTTCCTTTATCAGGTGCACAGAGACGCCGTGCAGACTGAGTGGCAATCCTTCCTCAACTTGTGCCTGGCTCAGGAGACGCACCTGGACAACATTGAAGACTACAAGAAGGTAGCGAGCCTCGAGCCCCCACCACACTGGGACATTATTTCTTCCGCTAAATCAACCGGTCCACTGACGCGGCTATTTGTCCAATGCAGTTCCAGCTGGAGGCAGAGACACTGGCCGAGTCCCTGGAGAGGCTCAACTCCTCCATGCACCCAAAGGCTGTGGCCGAGAAGAGCAACCCTCAGGTCCTGTTGGCGCTGGAGGTACGCCGGTGTTTTCAAGCTCGTGTCACATGGTTGATGGCAGGGATGCTGGGAAAAGAAAGAAACCAGTAACTCATATTTACTCAGTGATATGTTGTTCTGCATTTGTTTTGAATAATTCTTGTGTACGAATTAACATTTAGCTGTTTGTATTCTTATAAAACGAGCAACATATTGAGAGAATAATAGAATAATTTAGTGCAGACAATGAGAAGGCAAACAAAGCCAATGCCAGCTTTATTTATGTTGTCCTGACAAACAGATCACACATAAGAAAAAAAGAGTAACATCCAATCAAATGTTCAGATGAAAAAAATGCAAATGGAGCTAAAACTACCTTATTCCGCATTATAAATCTAAGATGTTATGATAAACATGTCCGTGTGTTGACGCGTAGTATTTGTTCAGACTGTGAGGTTTGTGAGATCTGTTCCAAAAAGCAGGTTCACTGAGTATGCATAAAACTTCTGATGAATTTTCTTAAGAATCATTCCAAAAACGGACTTATGAATAATATATAAGAGAATGGGACTTTAACACTTTTTATAAAGAAAGTCAGTGCAACTTTTAGCAAACGGATTCCGTAGTGCAGAAGTGTTAGACAAAGTTTACATATGTACCCACAATGCCATCCCTCACTGAATCAAACAATAATAAGCTGACAAATGTAACTTCTCGGACCTGGGTCACATTTTTTTGATTTATAAAAAAGCTTAGCTTATTTTGGTTGTTTTTTCGACTTGTACAACTGAAATACAAATATGAAAAATATATGAACAATGGGTCATTCATACCTCAGTTTTTGCATTTGTTCTAATCTTTGCATGCAAATTCCTTTTACGTCATACTGACTCACTCTAATTTGGACTGACTTCTGGATACTGCATCTTATATTTTACTAGACACATTAATTATGCTATTTAAAAAAATCTCTAAATTTGAGAGCACATCACAGCTTCATGTCACGTGTCACGATCAAGACGATACCCATATACCCCATCATATGTGCTTGAGTATATTAGCATCCTAGAGGAAAGCTAGGAACGATATTTTCACAATGTGAATATTACAGTATGATACATGGGATTTGATCAAAAAAGAGTTAAATAATTAAATATAATATAGTTTTTACAATTTTTTTTTTACAATAGTTTTTAATTTTTTGTGTCTTTGAAACCTTTCTGTGTTTCACAGCTCGGCAAATGTAGTACATGTGGTACCTGTAGTACCTGTGGTACATGTGGGATACACGTTATGTCCTTGTTTGCGTTGCTTCGGTTCTAATTCAATAACACCCCCAGGGAGATGCACCAGCGGTAAAGAGGAATGAGCAACGCCTTGCTACCCTCAGGGAGCTCAGCAGCATCATCGTGCCTCTGAAGTTACGCCGGGTGAAGCCCACCACAGCCACCACTGCAGTGTCCCTGTGTGACTGGGCCGATACCGTGGCAAAGGTACGCTTTGATATACAAACTTGATCAGGAATATTCTCCTTGTGTTGTCTTGTCTTTCATCATCTTCTCCGTGTGGTTCAGGACACAGTGAGGCGCGGTGAGGTGCTGAGCCTGAAGTCAAACTCTGACAATAAGAACTGGGAGCTTCAGAGCAGCAGCGGGAAGACCAGAACCCTACCCGGGGCATGTTTTATGGTCCCCCCACCTGATGCTGAGGTGCTGGAGGAAGTGAACAGGTACCGAGTGCAAACTTACCACCTCCACTATATGCTTTCCGTACGTTGTTTCGTTATGTGACGTCAAGCCTGTGACGGATGTGAATGAAACCATCGGATGTCTATGTGTGTTCAGTCTGGACAGAGCACTGGGCGAACTAAAGGGCCGTAGATCTGCACTGATGGCCTCCTTGAAGAACTCCACTGTGGAGGTGGTCCGCCCTCAGAAGGCAGGTGAGAAGAAAGACATCTCAACAGGACAGCATTATTATGTCTTCCCCGGCTAGGAGACCATGGCAGAATCTTTGACCGGAGATTTGGGCTCATTTAAGATTCCATTGTTGTTTTTGCTCCTCCTCAGCCGCTGTTCAAAGGGCTCCAGAAGATCCCAGAGCTGCCAAGCTCACCAGTGACATAGACAAGCTCAAAGAAGCCCTGGATCGGAGCGAAAAAGAAATCCTGAGTCGGCTCAGAGCCCCGCTGGACAACCGCAACCCCACACAAGACCTGGCCAAAAGACTGCAAGAGCACGAGGTGAACACTTTGATAATAAAGGTTACAGTTGCATCATCTTCATTGATGCTGCTCCTCCACTTTTGAAGAGTTCAGTTCAGTTCAGTTCGGCTTTGAACAAAGAGTCCTCAAGGCGAGATTTTAGTGTCCATAAATGAGGATCTCCCGTTGCACAATCTGCTTTTTCTTGTATTGTTTTTGTACCTGTCAAAGGGCTGCAGATGGAAATGAGTTGGTACCTAAGATAGATGGATGGATAGATGGATGGATAGATGGATAGATGGATAGATTGATAGATAGATGGATACTTTATTCATCCCCAGAGGGAAATATGTTTGTAGCAGCAGCAAGCAAGGTTACAATAAAATAAAATACAATAAAATCTGATAAAAAGCATCTTTTCTCTTTTTTGAGAGCAACGTGATTTGGTATATAAGGAACTAGAACTAAACACATCTGTCTTGTCGTGATCCACGTGACTTTGTCCTCCAGAAATCTGCCTCGACTGTGAGAAAGCTGGATTCTGAGAAGTCTGCGATGCAGAGAGCTATGGAGCCTCTACTGGCCGAGAAGTCCCCGGGACCCATCACCTCGACACTGCCTCTCAAACTCAGTGCTGTCAACAACAAGATTGATAACATCAACACCCTCATCGATCTTTACCAAAAAAAGTAAGAAAAGTTTCCCTTTCATCAAATATTTGGAATTAAGGCAAGAAGCACATTTGTATTTAAAAATCTTTCCCCTTAACCAGAGCTACAGCCTCAATGTTCCTAGAGAAGCAGAAGCAGAACGTGGAAGGCATCGTCTCCGGGTTTGAGGACAAGCTTGCTAAAGATGGCGCCGTTCTTGATGAACCGAACGCCCTCCCAAATCGCCACCAGCAGCTGCAGGTGTTTTACTTTATAATGCAACCAAGAACTGTCAGATATTTAACAATTTCACGATTGGTTTATATGAGGGGATAAAGCATGGGATGCCCTTAAAGTAGTGATGTAACGGATCGCCCCTCGCGGTTCCTTAATTACACAGTTTAAGTATATTCATTAATATTATATTCAGTAAAATATGCAATCAGGACAACGTCATTAATACTCTTCTAGTCGCCGATCTCTGATATTGTTACATTGTAAACAAACAATCTGTGTATAAATCAACAGGAGGAGAGCTAGTAAGGTTAGCAGCACTGCTAACGGTCAACGAACAAAGGTTCCGTTATGATGCGTTCAAGCTCTGTTCAGTGAAAATGAGTATTGGACAAAGGTCAATTATGAAGTTATCATGATGTGTTCTCATGTAATCTAATGGTGAGAAACTTGATTTAAATACAGCCTTTTGAAGGAGATATTTTCAACAACAAACATAAATGGATATTAGAGATGAATTATGGCCTGTTTAAAATACCTCCAAGCAGCTTATAATATATCTAAAATATATTTAAAACTACTAATGACAAGATTTTGTTTTAATCCATAAAAATACAATATTGTATTTCCCAATCATTAGTCATTTAGTGTGTTTTTATGAAGAAAACAAAGTAAAAGGATAACATTTTGAATTGTTGATGGTTTACACTTACTTTAGAGTGGTTGAAATTATTTTTTGGATAGTATCTAGCCGTGTGGACCAGCTGTACAATCAAACAGCAAAAAGGGATCTGTATCTGCAAATATGGATTATCAATAATCAGGCATTAGTATCGGTGGCAAAAGAAATGTGATCAGGGATCTCTAAAAGTTATATTTGTTAAAGAAGAATTGTGCTGATCTAATCCGTGATCCTGATCCGTGACTTTTATGATCCGTTGCACCACTCCCGAAAAGGGATCAGAACTTGTAATTTTCTTTATCTCAGTTACTTTTTCTTATGCCAAACAGCTTACGCGTAAGGACGTCGCCGCAAAAAAGGACGAGTTGAATAATTTGGGCAGCGACTTTGACCAGACGGAGCAAGCATGCAGGACCTTGCAGCAGAGTTTCAATGAATACTGTCCAGACATCCGCCGCCAAGAGAACGAGGTGAAACGTCTGAGGAGCCGTTACATAAATGTCAACAATCAGCTCCAGGAAAGGTGAGTAAACAGGATTCAGGAATGGTTGTTGTAACTGTATTTTTTTTTTAAAACTTTTATTTAAAATAGTTGTTTTTGGTATTTTGCCTTAGGTCTGGTCTCATAAAGGAAGCAAGTAATAAAAACCAAGATTTCCAGAATGCTGCTCAGTCACTGGATTTCTTCCTGGTAAATTTGCCCAATAATGCGATCAAACCTACAGATGACGTGGCCCAGATAACAGCCAAGCAGAACTCTCAGAAGGTTAGCAGAAGCATTGCTTAACACACATTAACCGGTCTCCAAATGTACATACAAACTAACTCAAGTCTGTGTGGATTACATGTCTTGTTTAGAAAATTATTGAGGACATCAAGAAGAAATCTGGCGATTTAGACCAAGTCAAGCATCTCTCTCACGATCTGCAGGGCGTTTTAAACGTGAGTTCGGAGAATATGATTATTCTCATCTACAGTTGATTAGGTATGCACTTCCAAGTACTTTATCCTTTAATTTTCTTTCAGGAGTATGGCGTTAAGTCGAACACTTACCGTAGCACTCTGAATGATGACGACGACGACAATGATACCAATGATGATGACAATGATGGACCTGTTCTGAAGAAACGTCATACGTCCACTATGACTCAGGCTGTACAGAGAAAGGTACACGTATAGACAAACACCTATAAGTAAACTCAAGACTGTTCACTGTCGTCTTCTATTTCTAAACTGATTTTGCCTTCTGCTTCTATTACAGGAGCAAGATCTACTGAACCTTTTCTCTGAGGTGTCTGCAGAAAACAACCAACTTCTCAAACAGTTGGGGACGGCGAAGAACATCAAAGCCATGGTAGGATATTATGGAATCAGAATAACGTCAACAACTCTCAAGTATTGGAAGAATAATTCCTAATGTTTTGTGCCCAAAATAATCATCTCCTTTGTCTTTTTTATTCATGTGCAGAATGAAGATAAAGTTAGTCAGGTGGTGGTCCATCAGCAGCTACAGCTACAGAGCCAGAGGAAGGACATGGAGAAGAGTGATATTCTGAAAAGGGAATTAAATGAGGAAATTGAGAGGCGCTTACATGCTGAAAGAGACCTGGAAACCTTCCGTAAGAGGTTTGTGTCTCTGAAGAACAGGAGAGGAGTGGAGAGGTTGGAGGAGAAGGAGGTGGTGCAATACTACCGTGACCCCAAACTGGAGTCGGAAATAAAGTCCTTTAAAGATCGGATCCAGGATGAAACATCGAAAAGGTCAAGTACCCATTCAGACATAGAAATTATACATGATAGGATTATCAAGGTAAAAACGCAGCTGATGAAAATCGAACCAAAACTGGTGACCAAGCTACTGTTTGAATACGAGAGAGACCCACAGCTTGACAAAGACGCCATCAAAATGAGGGAAGAAATGCACAGGATACAACTGGAGCTCCAAACAAGAGATTCTGAGGCAGTTCATGTGAAAACTGAGCTCACGGTTCTGTCTCAGCAGAAGCAAAAAATCAGGAATACGATTGTTAAGAAGGAAGTGGTGAGGCTTGAAAAGGATCCGGAGATGCTGAAAGCTGTTCTCACTTTCCAAGGGCATATCTCGGAGGAGGAACTCCGGTCCAAGTCGCTAAACGATAGCATTTTTAGCACAAGGAGTCAGATAAACACACTCGAGAGGATCATTCCCACCATCCAACCCAAGATCGTCACCAAGGTGGTGAAGCAAGTACAGCAAGATAAAGAAATGCTGGAAGAGTCGAAGAAACTACGAATAGCCTTAGAGGAGGAGAAGGATGAGAACGTAATCTTGATGAAGGACCTGACCACCTTGCATCTGCGTTACAGTGAGGTGGACAAGCTCAGGGCTAAAGTTGAGGTCAAGGAGATCCTCAATGAGATCTACAGAGTTGATCCTGAGACAGAAGTCGAGCTGGTGCGTCTGAAGAAAGAGCTGCAGGATTCCGGCAGTCACTGTGTAGACCTGGAAAAAGACATCAAGACACTGATAATGACTCTGACTACCCTGCGTGCTCAGAAACCCAAAGTCGAGTACAAAGAGGTGACCCAGGAGGTGATCAAAGAAGAGAAGAGCCCAGAGGTCACCAGGGAATTGCAAAGGCTAAACAACCAAGCCTCCCGTCTGCTCGTCAACTATGAAACCACCCTGGAGCTGCTGACCCGCCTACGTAAAGAAAGAGACGAGCTGAAGGCTGAAAAATCCAAGGTGGAGACGAAGCTAGTCAATAAAGAGATCATCAAATATGAAAACGACCCACTTATTGAGAAAGAGGCTGACAGAGTTCGGAAGAATGTAAGAGAAGAGATTCAACAACGTCGCAATGTGGAGGAGTGTCTCTTTGACCTCCAGAACCAATACATTATCCTTGAAAGGCAGAAGCCAGAGGAAAAAGTTGTCATGCAGGAAATGGTGCGTCTTCAGAAGGACCCCAAGCAGTTACTGGAGCATGATAAGTTGAACAAGAACCTGGACGATGAAATGAAAAGCCGGAGAAAGCTTGAATTGGAGGTCAGACACCTAAGAGCCCTGCTTCAAGACAAAGAGAATACCCTGGCTCAGATGGACGACCGTCACAAGAAGATTCAAGTAGAGACCGAGCTAAGGCAGATCAAGTCTCGCATTCTTGAACTGGAAAACTCTCCGTTGCCCGTTGAGGAAAATATTGTCATCGAGGAGGTCCTGAAAGTGGAGAGGGACCCTCAGCTGGAAAAACTTACTGATGGTATACGTCTCGACATGGAGACGGAGAGCACCAATATCAGTCGTCTAGAGAGAGAAACCCGCAACTTGAGGGTCAAGTTGGAAATTCTACAAAAAGAGAAGTCAATTGAGAAGGTTGTTTACAGAGAGGTTGTTCGCGTAGAACCCGACCCGGCAGTGGAGGCTGAAAGGGAACATCTTAGAGAGCTTGTAACACAGCAGAGGAATCTCCGGCGTGATCAGGAGGAGAACACGCAGAGCATCCACATCCGACTTGCTCACCTGCAGTCATCGCAGTTGGTAACTTCTCAGGAGGAGGCCATTCTCCTCACCAACAGAGATACCCTGCACAGGGAGAAGGAGGATACACTCAGACAGCTCAAAATGCTCGAGTCTCAAAGACAGAACATTAGTATAACGTTTCAGCAACAGTCAAAGCTGCTGAGTGAGAGAAACCAGAATGTACGGCAAAGGAGTCTTAAAACCTCCACTGAGATGCAGCGGCTGGAGAAAGAAATCCTCAAGGAGAAAGACAAATTATACCAGAGAGACTCACTCATCAAGGAGCTGCAGGACAACATCCAGAAAGACGACCACTCGGAAACTCACACCAGGGAGACAAATCTGTCCACGAAGATCACCATCCTGGATCCAGAAACTGGGAGAGACATGTCTCCCTATGATGCCTACATGCAGGGGCTAATCGATCGCAAGAACTACATTCACCTGGCGGAGTTAGAGTGTGACTGGGAGGAAATCACCTCAACTGGTCCAGATGGGGATACAACAATTATTCAGGATCGTAAAAGTGGGAAGCAGTACTCGATCAAGGATGCTCTGAGGAGTGGCCGCTTGACCCAGTTTGACGTGTCTCGCTACAAGGATGGAAAAATGTCAATTTCTGAGTTTGCCCTTCTTGTTACAGGGGATACAAGAACACCCATCGTTCCTCCAATACCAATCCCAAGATCACCCACCAGACCCACCCCAACCAGTCCCTTATACTCCATGCCAACCTCCATGAGGTCCTCCTATACCAACCTCAACACTCAACACACTGGCAGTTTGAACAACCTCAACGCTCAACACACTGGCAGTTTGAACAACCTCAGCACTCAACCGTCAGCAGGTGATGAGTATTTCCCCATCTCTGGTGTTTTCGACACCACCACTGAAAGCCGCATGTCTGTGCGAAGTGCCCTGACCCGCAAACTTATTGATGCTGACACAGCTCTGAAGCTGCTGGAGGCACAAGCAGCCTCCGGGGGAATTGTCGATCTCTCCATGAAGGACAAACTGTCCGTCCACAAGGCAGCTGAACGCGGTCTCATTGACTCGAGTGACATGTACAAGCTTCTGAATGCCCAGAAGGCCTTCACTGGAGTTGAGGATCCCATGACCAAAGACCGTCTCGCAGTGGGACAGGCCGCCAAGAAAGGGTATATTCCCCAAGAAAATGCCAGGAGGTACATGGAGGCGCAGTACCTGACTGGTGGGCTTGTGAATCCCTCTAAAGCAGGACGCCTAACTGTCAAAGAAGCTCTTGCCGGTAATATTATAGACAGCACAACAGCCGAGGAGCTGCAAGATGAAGCTTCCCACACAAAGGAGCTGGTAGACCCCGTTACTAAAGAGAAGATATCATACAAGCAGGCGATGGATAGGTGTCAGAGAGACAACAGCACGGGCCTCCTGCTGCTTCCTGCAGCCTCTACTGATGCCATAACTGCCCCATCATACTCAAACTATCGTTTCAATTCCTACAAGAAATACTAGATGTGAACTTTAAGATGTTTTATTTGCCGCAGCTAGTGGTGCTGCAGGGTGTTTGCAAGTGTTGATTCACATAAAGATATAAATTAGCATTTTTATCTTCACACATTTTTTTGGTAAAGCTATACACGTGGATCTGCTTTTTTAAGGGCTATTTTGGGGTCTGATGTAAAAATGAGGGTAATGTTTGTTTTATATCAGAAATTGTTTTTCAGCTCTCTCAAGCTAAATCCTTCATCAGTGCTTATTAAACGCCACACGCCTCACATTTATTTTTCTGTCTTATTATTTGAAATACCAACAGTCGATTGGTCAAAAACATATGTGTAATTAGAGTTTGTTTGGGGTGTTCACGACGCAATAATGTTGACGATCAAATGATGATCTTCATTCTGACCTCCGCTTTTTAACTGCATGTCTGTAAATTCTTAGTCTTGCTATTAATATTAATGGGTTCATAGAATTTATTCCCATTTCCAGGAACAACTTGCTCCACGAGACAAGGAATCCTCTACTGTATCTAATACTTTAGCTGTACCTAATGTACAATGCTCGTAAACCCTGGCGGGTCATGTGCTTAGAAATTATGGATTATGGATAAAGATTAAATATGACTCGAGCATGTAGTGTGTTAAGGTAAACAAGGTC
Organism: Cyclopterus lumpus; assembly: GCF_009769545.1. Lineage (NCBI taxonomy): Eukaryota > Metazoa > Chordata > Actinopteri > Perciformes > Cyclopteridae > Cyclopterus > Cyclopterus lumpus. The sequence goes on from NC_046973.1 coordinate 13,831,932, forward strand.
AAACTCTTGGGTTTACATGGATGAAACCCATGTGTAATTATAAAAGTGAAACCTATAACATTAGGACAGGGACCCACAGAGTCCATTTCCTTCTAAGCCGTCATAAATGACCTCCTGACCTCCATAGAGGATTTTTTCATCCTGGTCTCACAAAAAAAGGTAGACAAAGGTTTAAAATCCCTTTTTCCTGGCCAGGGGTTAAAATGCCATATTGGATGGGGATTTTTTCTGAAAGACCCCATCTGATCCCACAGTGGAGTTTACAGTAAACAGTGTTGATGTGAGAATACGTTTGAAGCCTCTCTGCTAGGACGTCTGCCTGCCAGATTACCCGGTGACTGGAAAGGACTTTGTGGGATTACTGCACATGAGCCGTCTGGAGGCTGAAGTGGCCCCACTCTGCGTGTAGAGGTGGTGGTGGTGGGGTTATTGGTCAAAGTGTACAACTTGTAGGCTGGAATCAAATTCTGGATTATTTCCCCCCCCCCTATCAATCAATGGCACAGTGATCTAAACGCAATAAAAAGCCCAGAGTGCCACGGCATCACATGTGGAAACACAAAGGGCACCTTTGCACTGGCTGGACCGTTGCCCGGGTGATGGTAATTGATGGCAGCTTCTTCTTTCGCTGGATTATTGTTGTCATAATACTAGACTGCATTGCTGATGGGTTTAAACCCTGACAATCAGCATTTGCACTTTTCGTCTCTTATTCACTCTGTCTATTAATAACGACAGCGACGCCTCCTGTACGCCTGCCCTGCAATCATGCCACGCCATAGCAATTAGTATGTAAAGCAATATTTTCCCTCTTTGCACAGCAATATCAAGAGCAGTGACAATATTCAGTGATGGGAAAAAAAATAATGTTGCTAGGTCAGGGAGGTGCTTTGTTATTTATTGCTGCATACATACAAGCACATCAACATTAGAACAGAAAATATGAGTCACAGGCATCAATCTGGCACTCATACACTAAAATGCATTTATTAAAAGTTTCTTGCTCATCATTGGTGGAATACCTCAGCCAGAGGAAATAAACTGCAGTAAAGCTCAGACTTCCCCGACAGCCAACTGTGCAGAGATGCCAGCTGGCAGCATCAGCTTGAAACCAATGCTGCTGCAGGCCATCTTCATTCTGCAAAATGGGTCTCAACCTGAGAGAGTTTCGATTCCCTAGAGAAGACATTGTTGAGTTATGTTATTTATGACAGCTTGTGTCCTGATGTCCCGATACTTCAGGACATCATGACACAAGGACAGCCTGGTGGCATCAGCGGTGTACAATGTGAAAGGTGGGGAATCGGTAACATTGATCCGCTGTTATTGTATCTAAATGTCAATGTTATAAGATACATTTACCAGTTTGTCCCTGACTTCAGCAACATGAAAATCAATATATAAATTATAAATATTTTGTTACTCTTTTTGTCATTTTCAACTTGACTTTTGAAGTTGAATTGTTTCCTTTGTATTTTGTGTACTGGCACCATATATTATTTTCTGGTAACACGAGCAGTATTTGTTCACGATGTGCTGATACTGAAGTTCTGGGTCATATTTCCAGGTGACCACTAAGTCCGCCCTTCAGAGGAGCTGCACGTTAAAGGATTATACGGTGACTGTCATGGATTAAAGCGCCACTCCAGAGCATATACGGCTCCCCACTGGCTGACCTCCACACGGGTACCGTTCAGACCTGAAGGTGCACATAAAGATATATCATACCACAAAAATACCTTTACAAGTATTAGTTAATGAGGTATGCAACGGAATGTCTGATTTGATAAACTCGTCCATCAGTGCGTGTACAAGATTTATAAAAATCGAAATCATAAATGTTTCATCGTGAAAAAAAATCTGTATAAAACATGTTTTATTCAAATTGCGAGAATGTAACAGACATAAACTTTAAAAACAACAACAACAACAGAGAAACATCACAATAGATCTGGATGTGCAGACTAACAGATGAGTGCAATAAGCCCCCTAATAGAGCTGGAGGAGCTGTGGTTGAGCAGCTCAAGCCAGCGCGCTGACGTGCGTCGCTGTGCGGAGAGCCCAGAAAGGTGCTAAGCAGCAGACAGCTTACCGTGCGCATGTACCACAAATACAACACAGCATCACTGGGACTCAGTCAACACACACTATGCTCTACTCCGCCCACAGGTGAGGGGCAACACAGGAGATACAAAGTGGACTTCACATCACATTTCAGTAGAGTACATTCTTGTCTTTATTGTGCACAATAAGAAAATTTCACAGATGCAGTATGAGATTAGAGGGGCTCCAATAAAACAACCAGCAGCCGCAAACTGAGAAACACCTGCCACGCCCTCCGAAAGAGTACACTGATGCTCAATGAAAGACATCTCCGTGGCTAACACCGCCACCTCACCCATCGACGTGTTCACCCGTGTTTGCCAGTGGCACAGTCAAGGGATGCTGCGGGGAAACGGATCGCCTCGCTGTTGCGCCGCATGTACGCGTGGCCGCTGATCGGGTAGCACATCTCCGTGAAGGTCATGTTGGCCACGGTGATGGCGCAGAGCCCAAGCACCTTGAAGCCCGACTTGTGGTAGAAGGGCACCAGGACGTCCTCGCACATGAGCAGCGCGCGGCGCACGCTGGGCAGGCAGCGGAGGTACTGCAGGTAACGCCACAGCAGGATGGGCCCTTTGCCCTGCTGCCGGAAGGTGCGGTGCACCGCGAGGATGTGGATGTGGACGGTGGAGCCGCGCGGCTTGTGGAGGATCAGCGCGTCCTGCGTGGGCCAAAGTGGTCGGAAATCAACATGACTGACACACGTATGCCTGTGCGTGTATATGAGGATCAGTAATGGTGAATTGTGGGAGAGTGCACGGTGGGTCTTACTTCAGTGAGCCTGTCCTTGTCCCAGAGAGAGCCGATGATGAAAGCCACCAGTCGGCCCTCCTCGAACCAGCCCATGGACAGCTCTGGACACAAGGTGAGGAAGTGACGCACCTCATCCAGGTGGAGGGGACACTCACCTGACACGGAGATAAATGCTGAGAGAGAGAGAGAGAGAGAGTTAGTAGTTTGGCACTACTTTTTCTACACTTGAAGGCGGCGCAAATTACAGAATAAACAAGTAACATCTTTATAGTGGGAATAAAAGAATACTGATTGAATTAAATGCCCCAAAAAAGGTAATTAGATGTTCTCGAATGAGATATCTCGACGTGGTTTTACGCATAGATCCTCGAGGTGATGCTTCTTTTCACCCAGTTGGGAACCGTAACGTCTGCTTCACGTGACGGGGAGACGACCCACTTACCCTCTCGCTCGATCTCGAAGACGCTGATGGCGTCCTGCGTGTTGAGCGGCCGGACCTCGCTGGCGGGCAGCGTGTGTCTCCTCTGGATGCCCGGGGAGATGGAAGGCGTTCGATGCATTAGTTTGATGAAAGGCTGCGAGCCGACCACGGACATCACACGACCTCCGCGCTCCCTTTCCCCCCCTTTGGAACACTTCTCCTGCTCCTGACTCCTTCTCTCCCCCTCAGCAGGATCCCCCTCTGGCAGGCCCTGCGACGACAACAGGATGGGTTGTCTCCGTATTTATAGCATAAGCTGTGATCAGCCAGCTCATTTGCATTTGAATATTTCATGTGAGTGAATGAATGAAGGTCGCGAACGCGTGGGGCAATTTACTGAGCCCTGCAATTAACTGCGCTTAATGGTTGCTGTTGTTGTCTCTATTGAAAGATGACAACCGATCGTTTTCTATATGAACCACCATCTCCTGCACATTTCTATAGCAGGTTTCTGCCACGCATGATCCAGGATCAGCACACGGTGTACACAAGTTGTGGTAAAGTGGCGCCCACTTGTTCCCCCCAGTTAAAGTGGACTTGAAGACACCCCCGTGCAGTGGGCTGACTCAAAGGTGCACGCGTGTCTCCCTCCACCGTAACAAACACCAACTACTGCCCCCGCTGTGCTCGGTTCCAACGCGCCGCCGGGGCTCCGGGCACACTTACCGGAGGACGTGGAGGCGCGTATACGTCGGAGAGGTTCCGCCTATACCTCGGAGAGGTTCCGCGGATCCGACCGAGCTCCTCTTCTCCGCCCGCTATGTCACCCTGCTGCCGGCACACAGACGCCTCTCTTCCTCGTGAGGTGCTTATTGCTATGAGTCACGCGAGGAAGGATTAGAACCGCACAAGTTGTTTGTGCATTAGCGACACGTTATTTCCTCTCTGACGGAGCGCAGCGTGTCCGTGTCGCGCGCAGCATTGATCCATCCGCCAGCCTCCTTTCACTCCAAAGTATTTTTATTTGGCCCTCGTCGATTTACCCAATCATAACAATGATTCTTGAGTTATGGACAGAAACGTATAAAAGGGATCTCTGGACACTAAATTAGAATGAGTTCATCCTGGAGTCCGGGACACATTTGAAAGAAAATCCCCTCCAGGTGTTGCTTAGATGTCCATGAGAATGCAAAGGAAGGACATCCCAGAATCAACGAGGCCACAACTGTTCTGTACTCTAAGAATGTCATTGAATAGTATGTCATGAAACATGTCAATGAGAAAGTTAAACTATGTCAAAAAGTTATAGTATGTCATTAAAAATGAAGATAAAATGTACTGTATTATGTAAAAAAAAAACTATACAACACTATTGATAAAAGAAAAGGTCAGTCATGTCGAAAAAGTCACATACAAATCCTAGTCATTCATAGAGTGGTTTTACTACATGTAGTGTTTGAATGTTTAGTGGTTTCCAATCTGGGGTTCATTGACCCAAAGAGTGCAAGATACAATTGAAAGGTTGTGATTCATGACAGTGGAAAGAAGTAAAACTCCTGTACCACACATTTGTCTGATTTTATTTAACGTATCTCTAACGAGGGGTAACATTATCCAATGCACAAAAAAACCCCAGTTAGGTTATTTAAATGAACTTGTGTCTCTTTCTACTGGTGTGCCTCACAGCGAGAGGGGCCAGGGTTCGATTCCCAGGCTCTGGGCCTTCTGTATGTTCTTCTGGTGTGTCAGCGTGGGTTCTGACAGAACAGTCCAAAGACATGCACCTTAATCTTAAAAGAGTTACGGTAATTATAGATGTGTAATTATAAATGTGTGTAAAAACTACAATATTTCCACCTGAAATGTAGTGAAGTAGAAAGTAAAATAAATTGCAGCACTACTATAGTTCTTGTGTAAATGTACTTAGCCCCTTCCCAGCTAATCTAATAATGAAGTATTTAAATGAGTGGAATCTGAAACACACACACACACACACACACACACACACACACACACACACACACACACACACACACACACACACACACACACACACACACACACACACACACACACACACACACACACACACACACACACACACACACACACACACACACACACACACACACACACAGTGTAAATGGTCAAACCTCCACTTGAGAACTGAAGAAGCGTCGGGGTCGTGCCGGCAGAAGGGATGACATTACTAATGTGATAACATGTACATGACATCATCAAGGACTAATTCAGTGAATGGAGTTAGGACTCATAGGCTTTAATGTATCATATAGCTCCTATATAACTCAAACTGTACATGATATTTAGCATATGATACAGCTGATCAATGTGCAATACTGAGCATTTTGAATATGAATGGAGTTTACACTGTATACAATAGCAGATATATAAATACAGTGGATGTCTATTGGATTGTTTTAAAAACCTTAACTCAAAAGTATAAAAGTTATCAATAAGAAAAGTCATAGCACCCATCTACAAAGAACCCCGCATAGTTTGACATGTCAATCATTGTGGCCACATAGAAAACTGCAGCAGGACATACAAAGACAGAATATCAGCCCCCCCCCACCCACTATATAAGCTCATTACAGATGCAACTTGTTGAATATTGAAGTTTAGGCATGGCTCAATATATGAACAGTATATGTGGCATAAATGGGGTTTTGAGTTTCAAATGAGTGGGAAAGAAAGGCACAGAAGAAGTAAGCAAAAGAACGTGAGTGTGTGCTTTCGGCACAACGCAGACCTACTGTCAAACATCATGGTTTAAAAAGAACCCCGTGAGAGGAGCAGCGTATTGCAGCGCTGAGGCGGCTCACGGTCACATTTCTATATTCATATGCAAGCAAATAATCCCGGCGTAGGACTGGAAAAAACACTATGCAGTTACAGAGGAACTAACATAACTAAACTCATTTATATGATGCTGTAGATTGATGCAAAAAGTTGCTTGCTTTCGTAATAATCTGTTCAACCCTTTTATTTGAGCATTTGGAAGCATTTAAAATTACGATCATTATTTTTCTAATCTCTGTATGTGCGGGCCTTTTCTTTTGTGTTAATTTATGCACATGTGCATTTAAGAAAAGAAAGAAAAGCACCGCCATCGGTGACGCAGCTCCTCTCTCATTCAGGTTACTGAAGTAGTTTATACTCAATGTGGGGGGAAGTTGCTCTTATATGATGCAGCCCTGCAGCTTGAGGAGGAGGGTAAGGCGGAGCGGTCGGGTTTAGGGTGGAGGAGTAAGGTCAGGAGAACAGGTGTAGATCATGCAGCGTGTGTTTGGCTCATGTCTGTACGATCGGTTTTCTCCAGAGGGGCAAGAAAAGGGTCCATATTCAAGTTGGGGTCAAATCTAATCATCGCTGTTGGGACTGAGAGGCGCAGCGTCGAGCAAAAGTTAAGGCTTCTCTCTTTCTACTCTGGCTGGGGCGCCGGAGTCTCGTTGGCATTGTTGTCGGCGATTTTGTTTTCCAGCTCGTCGTCAGACAGGAGGTCCAAAGAAGTTCCCTCGACCTGAAGTGGGCGCCTGCCTGGCCGACTGGAGGAGAAGCTGATGGGGCCGCCACGTCTGCCGGGGGGAGGGGGGCGGGGGGGGGGGAAAGGGAAGGTCAATAAAAAGCAAACGGTTTCTACTTCTCTCCCAGAACTTAAATCTGAACTCAGTGTTCTCATGCTTTAATGCTCCTAAATGTTTATAATATTCAACACATCACTGGTTTAAAGTTGTGTTTCTTTAATGAGACAATTAAATTAAATCTGATATTACCAACCCCATATATATATATATATATATATATATGTATATATATATATATATACTTATGCTTAATTTAGTTGGTAAGTTGTAATCAAAGGCCCTATTTTCCACTTCTTCTGGCTGATTAAACCTCTGCTAGAATGACATGTCCCCTAACTACACACACCAATCAGAATGGGGGAAAGGTGTAACTTCTCCCTCCAAAACCTAATGAGAGTCCAAGTGATGCCAATCAGCTTGGCTAATACTTTCAGCACCAATTACAACTACTGCCTCGCGGCTGCATATCCCGGCAACCCGTCAGGTCCGTCTACCTGAGGCGATTCTTGAGGGTGTGAACCTCGCGGCTTAGACCCTCGCTGGCCTCGGTGGCGTCATCCAGCTCCCTCTGCAGCTTCCTGCGTGAGGCGTTGGCCCTCGTGGCCTCCTCCTCCGCCTCCTCCAGCTGGCGCTTCAGCTGCTTCATGCGAGAGCTAGCCTTTTCCACCTTTACATACAGACACACAGACATGAGTAACAAGATAAATATCCCCCATTAATGTAATTGAATGCATGTAATTGGAGAAGATGAGAAGGAAAAATACCAAAACAGGTCAAATGGATCTCTTTGTGGGGCTAAACAATTTGTGCAAAACTGACATCACGTCAATGTCAACAGTGTCAGACATACTTGTTCTTTAAACTGGTCGGCGTGGCGACGCTCATCCTCCACTTGCATGCAGATTTCCTTCAGCTTCTTCTCGGTCCTTCTCACGGTCTTGTTGGCGGCTGCTCGCTCCCTTTAAATGAAGAACGAGTGAAGGTTAGAGGTGAAACCCGTACATGTCTTTCAATGGATCTCATATATATGTGTATTGAATTCTCACTTGGCCTCCTGCTCCAGCTGTTCCTCCAGCTGTCCTATCTTGGCCTCCAGGGCAGTGATGGAGGCCTTGAACCTGTTCTTCACAGAACCCTCCAGCTCGCCCAGCTTGGCCCGCAGCTCCTTGTTTTGACGCTCCAATTGCTGGCGAGCGTTTTCGCTCTTTTGGCCGGTGCTGCGCTCTGCACTCAACTCTGTGGTCAGGGTGTCCACCTGAGGCGCAGAGTGAAGGAAGGAGGCAAGGGAACTTCGTGTCATTAGTCCTTTTGCACAGACTCAGTGCAAATATGTAATATTAATAATTATTATAATAATTATGTAATATTAGCGATGAATAAAGATGATCAGTGAAGAAGACCTCACCTGCATGGTGGTCTTCCTGAAGCGGTCGTTGAGCAGCTCCATGTTCCCCTGCTCCTCTTCCAGCTCCTCCTCCAGCTGAGCAATGCGAGCCTCCAGCCTCCTCTTCTCATCCATCAGAGCGGACCTGATGCACAAACACATACTGGCTGTAGAGACTGGACATATATTTTGGAATTGGATGACCTTTAGACTATTTTATGCTGTGCTGCTTTATCGCCTTTTAAATAATTTCCCCTTCTTGTTCTATTGCAACTCATGCTGTTGTTGTTGACCACTATTGTTATTATCGTGTTTTTTATTCTCTTCATCTCAGGGAACAAACATAATAATAATAATCACCATTTCTCTGCAGCTCCCCAAACAGGTTTAGCTTGCACGGCAAATTTGGTAAGATTGTGATGGCAAATGGTTCACCTGCAAAGTATTTTTATTTTAAGTCCCTCCCCTTTCCAAACCGTTTACAATGACGGCTTCTCGGATGGTTCTGTGTGACAGACCAGCTGGCCGGTCAGGTTAAGAGACGATTCAAAGAAAAATAAACAGATACACATCTGTACTATGAATGTAGAGATGTGCATGCGACTTACTTTCCAGAGGTGCTGTTTGAGATGTCGTCTTGCAGCTCATCGCGTTCCTGCTCCGCGTGGCGCCGGGCCCTCTCAGATGCGGCCAGGTCCTGCAGAAAGAAAAGTCAGCACTTCTTTGTGTACCATAATGCTGAGGGGGACCATTCAATGCTTTATCGTGAATATACAGCAAATACAAAGACCTATCGCACATAAATCAACCTCCCTCCAACCCTGACTATGCACAGTGGCTACCATGTGACACACACAATCTGCACGTCTCTGTCCTGTACCTCGTGAAGCTGTACAATCTCAGCCTCCAGGCTCTTGAGTTTCTTCTCATTTTCCTTGGATATGGCGAAAATATCATCTCTAGAAGCGCGGGCGTCTTCCAACTCCCGCTGGTAGTCCTTCATCTGGGCCTGCAGGACACAACATATGGCGGAGGATGCTGCTGAATGTGGTGCTTAGACCGGGAGTGATTTGAATGGAGATTCAAACATCAAATGCGTACCTGTAACTTGCGCAACTGTTTGATGGCCTCGTCTCGAGCCTTGTTGGCTCCTTCTATGTGACCCTCTATATCCTTCAAATCCATCTCCAGCTTCTTTTTAGCAGCTACAGCCAAACCTCTCTGCTTCCTCTCGTCCTCCAACTCTGCCTCCATCTCTCGCACCTGAAGGGGAGCCAGCACAAGTCGTTAGTGTGGTGGGATTCAACTGTTGCTGAAGTGCTACTGTGTTATGAGGAGTGCAATTCTGCACCTGCTTGACCAGCGCTCTCTTCTTCTCATCGTTCTGGTCATCCCGGCCCTGGAGGTCCCTCTCATACTGGGCTTTCATGGCCTGCATGTTAACCTCTAGACGCAGCTTGGCGTCCTCCGTGCCCTGCAGCTCGTCCTCCAGCTCCTCCAGCTGAGTCTTCATCTCCTCCACCTGCTGATCCAGAGTACGCTTGGACTTCTCAAGCTCGTGGACCTGACGGTTAGAAGATGGGAGAGGGGGGGGGGGGGGGGGGGGGGGGGGGGGGGGGCATGACTGGTGAGAGTACTGTTTAATTGTCCCAGCTAATCAAACACGCTTGATTGGTCCTAGCACTCACATTCTTGCCCACGTCATCCTTGGAGCTCATAAGATCTTCCATTTCAGCACGAAGCTGCTTGTTCACCCTCTCCAGCTCCTCTTTGGCCTCCAGCGCCTCGTCAAGAGCTCTGGTCATGGACAGAGCTTTGGTCTCCTTCTCCCTGGCCTCGGCTTCAGCACGGTCACGCTCTTCAGCGTAACGAGTCGAGATGCTCTTCTCCTCAGCCAGCATCTGCAGAGGAGGACGATGACAGGGTGGACCAGCATTTAATGAAAATTGTATTTGTAAGGATTAAATTAGAGTATCTAAACTCACTCCATCCAAAGTAAGGAAAATCTGTAAAAACCAGCAAATAACCCAATAAAGTGCACTCACCTGGTCAAACTTCTTCTGTTTCTTCTCCAGGTTGGAGACAATCTGTCTCTGGTGGTCCAAGTCTACAGTTAGATCATCCAGCTCCTGCTGCAGACGGGTCTTGGTCTTCTCCATCTTTTCAAATCCGATGGTCTTCTCTTCCAGTCGCAGGCTGGCCAGCTCAAAGTCCTTCTGCAGCTTCTTCTTTGTCTCTTCCAGGCCCTCTATTGTTCCAACATCGTCCTCCAGCTTCTTCTTGCTCTCTAACAGCTTAAAAAAGAAGAAGAAAAAAAAGACATTATTCAGAATAAAAATCACCAATAGTATTATTTAAACATAGTTTCCTACAGTGGAGATCACAATGCCTACCTGAGCCTGTACGGTCAACATCTGTTTCTCTATATTCTTGCGTGCCTCCTCATCCTCCTCCTGCTGCTCCTGCAGAGCGTTCTTCTCCTCCTCCAGCTGACGTATGCGACTGCTGAGGTTCAGTTTCTGACGCGTCTCCTCCAGGAGCAGCTCCTAGAAAGAAAAAAAAAAAGTATATTTGGTTAGTTTGACAGAAAGGATGCATTGACTGTGGATTGCTGATTAATGCTCAGAGATGCTGAATATCACCTGTGTGTCTTGTAGCTGACCGTCTAGTCCAGCAACATCTTTGGCCATCTTGATTCCTTTCCTTTCTGAATCTTCCAGAATGGCAGACACATTGTCCAACTCGGTCTGGATGGAGAGGTACCACGGTGAAACCAGGTTATCAAAAGTATTTGTAGAAGATTTTAATATCACACTTTTTTTTCACATAAATGGTCCAACAAAATAATCCTAGACAAAATATATAAAATATAGTTTTTCGCACCGGCAACTGTTAAATTTGCATGCAGCTCTTCCTTTGAACCATTAATGTGGGTCAAATAACTGTGTAAAAACAGTTTAGAAATGAAATGATATAAATACACATCGCAGCTGTAGTGCCGTTGTGCAAGCGCTTGGAAATAATGGTTTCCCTTTAAGTGTTCAGACATTTGCCATCTTGCTTATATCTGGATCGTATTATTTATTCTGGCCAGCTGATAGGGCGGATTCCATTTGTATTTAATCAGATATGTGCACCTGCAGTTTGTGTGCACGGTCGGCCAGTTCTCCCTTGGCCCTCTCTCCCTCCGTGACTCTGGTCATGAACTCCTGCAGCTGAGCCTCCACTTTCTTCCTCTTGTGCTCGGACTCGGTCTTTGTCTGCTGCAGGGCCTTGACCTCATTGACCAGCTCCTTGTTGGCATTCTCCTGGCTCTGCTTGGTCTTCTCCAGGTTGGCCTTGAACTGGACATCATCAACAACAAACATCAGTGTGGTCAGATGACAACGTGATGCCACTTTACTCTTTGGTGGATTGTTAATCCTGTGGTATTAAGACTGTATATTGTGGGAAGGCGTTACCCTCTTGGCCTGTTCCAGCTGTTCAGACAGCTCTTCCAAGGTAGTGCCATGCCTCTGTCGCATCTCCTGGATCTGAGATTCATGGTTTTTAGTCTCCTCCTCGATTGCCTTCTTCAGCTCTGTGACCTCCTGTTCACGCTTGGTCCTACAGGGAGTAGGTACACAGACAAGTATAGAATATCCTGTTGACCTAATAATAATAATATGATTGGCCAAAAGCCCCAATGTCTACGTTATACATGTAGAGTGCAGTACCTTAATTCCTGCTGGGCAGCGGTTGTATCAAGGGTGTCCTCTAGTTCAGTCTTCAGGGCCTCGAGCTCTTCGCTCAAGTCCCTCTTGAGCTTCTCAGCCTTATTCCTGGAGACCTTCTCTGACTCAAGGTCCTCCTGCAGCTCAGACAGCTGGGCCTGCAGCTCCCTCACATGTTTCAGAGCGTTGTTCTTCTGGCTAACCTCGTCTTCACCCCTGTTAATTACAAAGAAGATTAAAAAACACGCAACTACTTCTCAGATTGCAGGTGGGCACAATATTGTGACTGTGATGGTTGGGACGCTGGAAAAAAAACAACCTGGAAACTCACTGCAGTTTTCCACTATAATTTGATGCGCCTGAGACATTTTACTAGTGTTAGAAAAATGATTCCTTTGGGTTACATTTCTTTGTGTTCATAAAAAACTATCGCTTAAAAAACAACAAGACTTTAACACACATTTAGTCCCCTGAGTGAACTCTATCATTGTGTAAAAGCTCCACTGGGTGGCAGCAGAGACACTGTTTCAAACAGCAGTTGATACCAACGGTTATCTTTGGAGGGACACTTCAGGGAAAGGAGCTTCATTTTTGTTAGGACCACCTATTATCGAGGCCTCACACTTACCAATGCACATTAATACATCACCAGTGATTGGTCACACATCGGAAACACCTTCCAATGCAGTGAGAATCAGAAAATATATACAAGCAGCATGTCAACAATGACTAAAAGCTTTTCACTGCTGTGCACTCGTCTAGAGTCTTGTCAGTTCAATAAAATGCTCCATGTAAAACAGCAGGTGTGACCGTTCTGTTCAGCTATGTAGCTCTTATCCCAGAGTGACTCACCTCGTGAAGCAGAATCTCAGTGACTCAATATCAGACATCTAACGTCCATATTTGGCTCACACAAGTGTTATGCCATACTCAGCTGAGCTTGTCTATGGCGGCCCCAGTACCGCTTACCTGGACAACATTGTTTGCTGCTCATCTTCTTTCTTCCCCAGCAGAACTTTCAGTTCCTCTGTCTGGGCCTGAAGCTCGCCGATCTGGTCCTGGAAGTCGGACGTCTCGCCATCCAGCTTCCTCTTAGCCTTCTCTAGCTCCTGACGGGTCTTCTCCTCCTTCTTCAGTCTCTCTAAATTAGAAAAGAGAGGATGTGGTGGTTTCACAAAACACAAAGAAACGTCTTTTCCTTGTGGATTAAAATAACTCTGCGGGTTATTTTTTTCTCCCACTTTACAATTCTACGAATTCTGCATTTGACGTCACTCTTTTACCCTCCAGGTCGACCATCATCATCTCCTGCTTGTTCTTGACCTTGCTCAGGTTCTTGGCCTTCTCTTCCTCTTCGGCTAGCAACGAGGTCATCTCGTTGATGCGGTCGTCACACAGCTTCTTTTCCTGAAGGAGAGCGATGCAGGAAGCTTAGCGCACAGCTAGCCTGTCAACTCAGCATCAACGTGATATAAATGATATGGAACTTCTGCCTGTATGTGCAGAGAAAAGCCTCTTGGAGACTGAGAGACCCTCCATCTCTAATTCGAAACGAACCATCACATGTTGACACAATACCTCTTTCCAGCCAAAACCTTGTAGAGGTTGTAGACCTGCAGAATATCTCTCCGTCTCACCTTGAGGAATTTGGAGTTCTGGTCTTCTAGTAACAAAATGTCCTCTTCAGATTTCTTCATTTTGGCCTCAGTCATCACTTTCTCCAGCTGCAACTTCTGCCGGGCAGCCTCCTCTTCATCCAGCTGTTCTTCCAGGTCCTACACACACACACACACAATCATAGTAGCAAACATATTTCAGTAATTTGAAATAGCAATATTTAGAAATACATTTACAAGAGTGCAAACATTGTTTTTCAGTAACCAGTACGTCCATGGGACACACCTGGATATGGGACTGCATCTTCTTCTTCTCGTTCTGCGTGCCCTGGGACCTCTCCTCTTCTTCCTCCAGCCGGGACTCCAGGTCATGAAGGATTTCCTCCAGCTCTTGCTTTTTGGAAGCCAGACGAGCTCTCATCTCCTCAGCTTCCGCGAACAGCTCTGTCTCTGCCTGCAGCTGCTCGGCTAGGATGTTCTTCTCCTCAATTAACTACACATCCCCCAAAAAAATGTCAACGATTAATTGAACATCCTAAAAAAAAAAACCTCTACATTTTGTTTTAATTTGGTACCGACGTTGCAGTTGTGACTGACCTGCTGGTGTTTCCTCTCCATCTCCACCAGCTCTCCCTCCACCTTGGTCTGCTTCTCTTTCACCTTGACCAGCTCCTCATCCTTAGCCTGCATCTCCTCCTCCTGCCGGGTCACCTGCAGCAGAGGCTTCACCTGCGGGTACGGATGAAGGCAAATGTTTCAGGAGATCATTTAGGAGATTAGTGACCTCGAGAGTCAAACAAACGCCATGACAACTAACACGTACAAACACACAAACCTTGGTGAAGAGTCTCCACCACTGCCAGTGACGAAGCTTCAAGTAGGCAGCGCAGTTCCTCTGGAGAACCTTCAGAGCACTGAGCTGCTGCTGCTTCTTCGCAAAGGCCCTGAAGCATTACAGTGAGTGAGGAAGAGAACAAAGACTGAGTGAGACAACAGCAAAATCTTCTTTTTATGTTCAGACATATAGAAAGAGCGACCCTTACTTGCGTGCCAGATACCCCCGGCAGACGGCCTGAAAGTAAATAATGATGTCAGTGATCTTCAGGTCCCTCTCTTCTTCCAAGTGGGCCAGGACTCCGGCCCTGAAGAAGATCTTGCTCTGGCCGATACGGAACAGGTTGCCGTCCAGCTCCAGGGCTTTAATCTATCAAACACAGGGAGACATTGAACTACTGGAGGTAACTGAAGGAAAAACTGCTTGGTGTAATTTGAATGAATAATTCACAAAAATAAATTATAATAAAAGAGGACTCTTGTTTCAAATGTGAGCCTTGTGACCTCTGAGGCAGCAGTCGAGATCATTTCATTTGTCCTGAGCTGAGACCCAAGTCCTTACCATTCTCTCACAGGCCTGCTTGCCGTCCATGAAGCCCTTGGGAATGGCATTAGGGGTGAGGATCTCATACCTGGACACAGAGACCAGCATCATGTCAGAAGAAGACATTTTCTCTCTGAAACACTTTTATCTCTGTGACATTCTATTTATGACTATTCTGTTTATCTAATGTAATTGATTCTGTGTTTTATATCATACTAGCTAAGTTCACATTACAACATTACCTCTGTCTGAACTCCTGGAAGACGATGCGGTTGGGGAAGCCCTGTCTGCAGATGCGAATCCCCTCCAGTACTCCATTACACCTCAGCTGGTCCAGAACCAGGTGGGGGTCCAGTTTACCAGCCTGGGGAAGAGGGAGAAGAATAAGGAGATGAAGAAGGTGCTGGATTAATACATTTCACTTAAACTTGAACGGGATGCATTTTATGCTGTAAACATGATTGTTGATATAAATCCACAGAATCTATAAATGTGGTCAGAGTAACATATAGACAGATTTAGTGGAGCAGTATCTCAGTCCAGCAGGTAGTGAGGGTCACTGGGACAATCTTAAAACTCACTCTTTTATCATGGTTCGGGATGATGCAGCGGACAAAGTTGGGGTTGGTGTTCCTCAGCGTGGCCATCAGCTTGGATAGCTGCTCCTTGTACAGCTGTCCCACGGTGCGGAACATGCCCTTCTTGGTCTTGTAGGCGGCGCCAAACGCCGTCTCATTCATGCCCGCAACCTGGTCCAGACCCACGATTCTGTCGACTGGCGATGAAAAAAACGATATGAAGAGATATGCATTAATGCAGATATATCGTGGTGCTGGTTTTACTGATGAATTTGTGTCGTGCTATTGACATGAAAGTAGAAAAGAGAAAAGCCAATGACTTGTAAGTCTTTTATCTGAATCCAATGTGGATATTCATCAAGAAACGTTACCAATAAAGGCTGAAGTCTTCAACTCTTTTCTTACGTTGTGATAAAGCATGAAGACAGACAATGATGTCACACCAGCTGTGATCCGAGATCATCAGCTGCTTTTAATCTATGGGCAAGATAACATAAGATGTCTCTCTGCTAACCCCTCAATATATAACATACACAAGCATATTGCTAAAACAGGGAAGCTATAAAACAATTTTCCATCATCTGCCGGATTAAACCTAAGGACACGACCCCATTAAGATTTGAACTGTTCAACCTGCAACTGGCTCGTCTGTTAATAAAAAGGATTGATGAGTGGACCAGATGTCTGGCGTGCAGGTGCCTCAGATATTCCATTCTCTCATAACGTATAAATACCAGCAAGTAAGAATTTAAATCAATTCTAGATCCAGCTCTTCTTCTTCCTCTAAATCAATGTGGACGCTGCTATCTCTTTCCATCTGCTGTTGGCTCTGACGCACATGCTCTAGGTTAAGCCTGTTAAAAAATTTTTTCAAATAACTATATCATTTATCGGTGGATCGGTGGACTGCAATTGACGGCAGCTTTGCATAGACTACATTTCTATTTAGTGGATACTTTTTATTTTTAGGTGTGGTGACACATTCTCTAAGCATTTAGTACAATCAGTCCGGTTTCCTTACTGTACCCCTTTAGCTGGCCTAAAAGAGTTTTATAATCCAGATGCCCTAGCCCATTTTACATTCTAATTCTCTGAAAAAGGCATGCCTTACCTGGCTTAAAGCAATATTTGTTGTATTTATTTAGAGTTAGCCACCAGCACTCATGAAAGAATGAAATGTCTTGGTGTTCTTTTAGCCATGCAAAGCCAGAGTGGATATTTTTAGAGGGGTGCACAGTGCAGCCAGGACAGGACAGGGAACCAATGATCCCTCCAGCACAGAGGATGAGGAGAAGCCAGTGCGACACCGGGTTAAATGTTACTATTGTTCACCTGGAGCTTCATGGAGCCCAGACACATTGTCATAGAAAGAGGCTCTCTGAAACGTCTGAATGTCTACAGCCACAGAGACACGGAAAGAGAAAGAAGACGAGAAATAAAGTGGGCAGACAATCATTCACACACCCACAAACATACATTGCACACGCATTAATTAGCTTACAAAAAGAGGACTGAAGAGTATATGTCAGTTCATGCATTGTAATAATACAGAACAAGTATATTAATAAGCCAGTGTTGGGTTAGCTGAACATTTATCGGGAGAAAGATTAGTACAGAAAGTGTTATATAACCATTTTGCTTTCCATTGAAACTATCTGGCGTTCCATAAAGAAACAAATGTCAAATAATAAGAATGGCTACGAAGGCGGACTGCATGAAATATTAACAGTGCACTCACTGGGGGAGAAAAACCAGGATTAGCAATACTCTTCATGTTTTTGCTGCAAAACTCATCCCACATTAGAGTAACCATCAAGCACACTGCTGAAAGAAACTGACAGGAATTGTGAGAGAACGAAGGATATATTTCCCTTTTTTCACCAGTCCGTTGTTTCTTTGTAGAGTCTACGGCCACCCTAGTGGCTTTGTAGGGCTGTATTCAGGCACAACTGTGCTCTCAGCTAAGTGCAGATGAGGCTGATGGTAATGTCGTTAGGTCGGCAGGATATTTGGTCATAAACCAAAGAATTGAGACACATTTTGCCCTAATGGTGAAAAGTTAAGCGTCGCCAAAATGATTACAGTTCATCAACATCTCAGCCAAATGTGATGACAATCTATTATATAGCTGTTGAGACATTTCTCACACCAACATACATGTTGAGAGACTCACCGTCTTTCCAGAGCTCAGCCACAAACTTGTCAGTCGACTGGTGCAGCAGCGTGGCCACGTTGTCATTCAGGGGATCCATGTTCTTCATAAGCCACTCGTCAGCTTTATAGTCCACCTGGAGAAACACCGCGACAACAACACAATGTTCCACTGCGTTACCATTGCAAAGCTCAAACACACACGCAGGCATCCTGAAGGAATCCTGTATCTACATAAAGCTCCTCCAATCTACTTTACACCTGGTGGATGTATTGTCTCAGGGCCACAGCAGGCAGACGGCTGCTCAGCAGGTCACTTTTTTCTGCTGGATCCTGGATATAATCCTTGTAACACAACTTCAATGCTGTAACGTTACGACCAAACCTTTCCTCACTTCCCCAGAGTCGAGGGGCTACAAAACCAGCGCTACTCTGCCGTTGCCTGTCTGTTTTCTCACTCAATGTTTACATTGGACAGGTTAAGTGAAGAGTGAAGAGTGTCTATTAGAGATGGAGATTTCAATATGATGAGCATAGTTTCAATAAATAACAATACATCATATTTTAATTGTTTTGTTCTGTGAGTCAATTCTGAATCTGCAACATAACCTGTTTCTGTCAAGTAAAGTTTTCCTCTAAAGTAAAAGTACACACGTAACTACCAGTGTGTACAGTTGAGTTGCATATTTTTTAAGTGCTTTAAGGACATTTTGTGAGTTATTTTGGGGTACCATGAGTTAGAATAGTAACACAATGCAATCTGATTAACATCTAAACACTGTGATGAAACTATAGGGTGAAGTTGACGTCTGCAGAAGTTGTTTGTATGAAGTTGTTGTTTCTCGAAAGCTGCGACCAGCAACATTTAAACATTTGGCCCGTTCTGAACAGACATGTTTCGAAAAGTGCACTGCAAAGGCTATAACGAATGATCAAATTAGTAATGCGTAATTCATGAACTTTGATACATGTCATCCACTCCTTTCCCTTCATTACTGTTACATCCCAGCGTTAAAAGTGTCAAAGAGAAAGATGCTCTTGCTTCACCCGTCTGCACCAGTCTGCGCGGTGTTTCTTAAACACCACACATTTGTTTTTCTTCCTCACGGTCAGTACCAAATGTGCTGTGTGTGCTAATAATAGATGCAATGAGTGGTCGAAAGTTCAGGAAATAAGTGACACACAACACTCATAACAAGAATCATTGATGGGTTGTACCTCAACTTAATATCACATTGCACCATATTATTTGCACATTATATATATTTGACTGACAGCACAGTC
Organism: Cyclopterus lumpus; assembly: GCF_009769545.1. Taxonomy (NCBI): domain Eukaryota; kingdom Metazoa; phylum Chordata; class Actinopteri; order Perciformes; family Cyclopteridae; genus Cyclopterus; species Cyclopterus lumpus. The sequence goes on from NC_046973.1 coordinate 13,850,918, forward strand.
AGGTCTAACTGGACCACAGAGTGTTGATGGGATTAGTCTCTGTAACACGATGATGACTTTTACTTGGATGTGTTCCTTTGAACGTCTAAGGTACTACGAAGAGAGCACAACGTAATAAGAAATAATTGACACGGACCGCAACCTGAGACGAGGAATGTAAGAATTCCACATGGGTTTCATCCGAATCCGGGAAAAGCAAACTCACTGTGTTTGCACTTATTTTCATGTCATGCCGGGTTTATTTGACCAAGTTCAAATGTAACGCTGGCTCCAGTATCCAATGCGTGACATCGGGCTGAATCAGAGATTTTCACCTGTTTGTCATGGCAAGGCTTCGGGTCCAGGAGTGCAGTTTGGACATGAGCGACTGATGCTCTCCACCGTGTTCACATGCACGCACACGTGCAAAAGACGGGACGAAGAGACAAGTAATTAAACCACCGCTCCGGCGATGATCTCAGCTTTCACGCTGCGACTGACGAGCGCTCCTCTCTGGAATGTTGCGGGGTATCGTTTTCTCTTTACAGATGGCGGACCACCACACAGAGGTGAAAGTTGAAAGAAACGCCACGTTATGTAACCACCAGACACCAAAGACTCAATCGCACACCGATGCAAACCAGATGTGAGTTTCCTATAGTGGCTGTACGACAACCGGGCTATACTTTTTTAGGCAATGACCTGATTCACAGCGCCTTCAAGGGGGCTCAATATGTGCCTCTGAGAAAGGCTTCAAAAACAGAAACAGAGGCGTTAGGAAAAGACGTGGATGAATCTGAGGCAGTAGACATGAATAATGGTTTTCAAAACATGCCTGTTTGTTCAGAGAGTAGCAACAAGGTCCAACAAGCTACCGCTCCCAAGGGAGCGGTCAGATTGTAACACACTTTAATGGGCATGAAATACACACCTTTCCTGCGTAGTGAAAGATGCAGAAGTCCGCTTTGTCCTTGAGCTGTCGCGGCTTCTGAAACTTGGTGTGTGTGCCCTGCTCCTGCAGCACCTTGTCTATGAAGGTCTTGTCGGTTGCCTTGGGAAACCAGCACTCCTCGTCCAGCAGAGCGAGGATACCAGGGGGGTTGGTCTGAGAAGAAGAAGAAGAAACAATAGTTCAACACACGCATTCATATGCAGACACGCTTACAGTCACACACATAGATGGGGGAACACTGACCGGCCTCTCAATGAGGTCGATGCAGGGCTGCAGGTCCAGGCCGAAGTCGATGAAGCTCCACTCGATGCCCTCCCTCTGGTACTCCTCCTGCTCCAGGATGAACATGGTGTGGTTGAAGAGCTGCTGCAGCTTCTCGTTGGTGTAGTTGATGCACAGCTGCTCAAAGGAGTTCAGCTGAAAGGAAGCGTAAATAAGATGTTTGTTAGTTGTGGTGACTTGATTGACCTAAGGGAAAACCCAAATGATCAGATAACCTTGATCACTGGATTCTGTTTTGATCTACGTTTAAAGAAACAAAACATCAATATCCAGAAGGTAGTTTGAGCTTTGTTAGTATTAAAAACACCACAATCAGCACCTCAAAGATTTCAAAGCCAGCGATATCCAGGATGCCGATGAAAGATGCACCCTGCCGCTTGGTCCTGTCCAGGGCCTTGTTGATGCGGTGGACCAGCCAGCGGAACAGACGCTCATACGTTGCCTTGGCCAGGGCTTCAACGGCAAAGTCAGCCTGAAGGAAACAACCAGGTTGAGTAACATTGAAGGACGTAGGACCCGAAATAATACATAGCCCACTGAGCCATGAGTGGAACTGCACGGATATAAACTTTGTGTTGTTGTTGTTGATTTATCATGTACAAAAGTGAGGTGTACTACAAACAGAAATTAAATGATATGAATAAACGTGGAACAGAAACATCATTCTCATTGACGGAGTTAAATGGCGTCTTACCTGTTCTTTGGTCTGTGCCTTCTGGACGTAGTCTCGTCCCACTTTGATCCTCGGGGTGAGCATAGCTCTGGTGAACTCCATGACATTCATCCCAAGCAGGTGACAGAGCTTCTGCGCCACTGGGAGTGAAAGAAAGCAGGAGGCTCGTCACATATTGCTCCATATACATTTCAGATTCAATACAAAAACTGATTGATGTTTTTTTAAATAATAAGTTCAGAATCTGATTTAAGTTTGGTGTTAGATTCAAATAATTAAAATGAATTAAATTCTGAAAAACAACAGGGGCCGAGCTCTGTTTTAACAATCCAGGATATATGACCCAAAGTCTGCATATCCTGGCCGGGTGTTAATCCAGACATTACACGCATTCTAATAGAAGAAGGCACACAATCTAACTAGTGTTACCATGCTACTAAGAAAGTATGTGCTCACAGTGTGTGTGTATGTATGTCTGAGGAAGTGTGTGTGTGTGTGTGTGTGTGTGTGTTTACCTGTGTTCTCGGGCATGGAGGCCTGATCCGTGTTTCTCTCTTTCTTAAAGATAATGTTGCCAAACTGCAGCACTGCAGAGACCACCTTCAACATGCCTGGAGACGACGAGATAACATTTCAGACGTTAGGTCATGGAACAGCACGAGGAAACAAACGATTGAAATGATAAAAAGCGTTTCAGGGCACATCTGGAAAGGTCTACTCACAGACGATCTCGTCATGGGAGAAGCTCATGATGTGCATGGCATCGAGAGTCTCCTGGAAATTATCCTTGTCCTGCTGGCCAGGGATGGTAACGTTACCATTGGACAAGAACCGATAGTTGCTAAAGCCTTCGAGGAGCAGGTCCGCTGCAAAAGGGAAGGAAAAAGATGATTGTTATGTTATTTAATCAGTAGCCTCTTTCTTGTTCGTGGTGTTGAATTAGGATACTTTCTGTTTGTACAGTGTGTTAGGACCATGATGCATGTTGATTTACACTCGCAAGTCATTTTAATTGATTAATGGACGGAAACATTACAGTGAAGTATGTGTTACATTTGCATCCGTGCTCAAAATAGACAATTCGGTCGAGACTCAAAGGAGGAGAGATCAAGTGACCATTTAAATCCACGAGTTCATCAGACAAACGTGCTATCTAAACACGCTCTGCATCATCATGAAACAATGTACTAACAAGCTACGTTAAAAGTTAACGAGGGAAAAAGATTATTTGGCCGGTGCTAATTGGAACCAGCTTCCTTTAGCTCTCTTCCTCGCCTGAGGCAGACTGGCACATGAAACCTCTCTGTCATTGCCCTGGTGCTTTTGTTTAACCGGATAGCTCCACACTCACTTCGGAGGTGCTCTCCAGCCCCTGCCAGCAGGCGGTAGAAAATGTGGAAGGTCCTCTCATCTTTGGCCTGTCTGATGGCTCTCGACTTCTCCAGGAGGTCTGAGAGCAAAGGTTAAGGACTGACCACGAAATGACAGCATGGATAACAACAGGAAACTGATACTGTCCCTGTTGTTGTAGTCGATGGTAGAAAAAGATAACCACATTGTTGCAGAATTTCTGCTCATGCGGAGCAACAGGTCAAAAAAAACAAGATCTTAGAAGAATCTAAAGTCAAATATTTATTCCTTGTGCAGGTGTCACCTGTACTTCAACAAAGAAATATTTCCTGAAGGATCTATTATTATATAAAATGTGGTTTCTATAGCTCGGGGGCCGGCGTTGAGTCGTACAGCGGTGAGTCGTACAGCCTGACCACTGCTCTCTAAACTCAACGTGTACCGCGTCTTTCAGCTCCACGCGTTGTGTTTGAAACGACCCTCTGACCGTCTGCTCCTTTCAGACCGTCTCAAAGAGGATACAAGTTTCAATATTGGCCCCAACAATGTAGCCTGTGACGTCAAAGTTGACTCTGATGAACTTCCCCTGCAGAAGACAAGATGCATGTTTGTGTTAAAACTTTACAGGTCAATACAAACAAAAGGTCTATGATGTCAGAGTGTCCTGTGTCTTAGGTTTCATCTCCCTTTCAGCACATTGCATTTTTAAATATCACTTTGTGGATTCATGCAGATGACCGAGACACTGTCGAGAACAAAATATCTGTGAATGTGTGTCGACTGGGCCTCGTGATTCAAACACCGCGGTAGTTAGCCGTGGCCACATTGTTCACTTAGTCATTCAACATGACTAAGTTAAAAATGACTAAGTGCTTAGAGCGACAATAACAACATATTAAAAGTGCAGGAAAATGATGGTACTAGAAAATCAGGACGTATTAAAAATAAAACAATACCATTGATCATTTACATTTTTTGAAAAATTTTCATCAAATACAAATGTAAAGTTTCATAGTTTTTATAGTTCTTAACTTATATGTTGTCTACATGTTCTTTGTTGTTGTTGTTATCTGTTTTGCACTTTATTATTATTATTATTATTATTATTACTACAATCACTTTATGTTGGACAAGAGAGAAACGTACTTTCAGATCTTTTGTATGTTTGCACAAATGAAAGAAATGACGATAAAGCTGACTTTGACTTTAGGACTTTGATTTGAAATAAAAAGCCCCAAAAGAAATATTTGCAGAATGACATAAAACTAGAGGTCTTGGCTTTAGATTATTTACATTTCTTTGTAGAAATCCGTTCAGGCAACTGCACTGACAGATTTATGTTGGCTCCAGAGTGTTTCCTTTCAGGTTTACTATCTTTACATTTGGTCGAACTGTAAAAACAAATGATCACTTCAACAGGAACGGTGAACTCACGAAGCGTGATGAGTTGTCATTTTTCACTGTCTTGGCATTGCCAAAAGATTCAAGGATGGGATTGGCTTGCAAGAGCTGGCGTTCCAACTCACCCTGTGGAGAAAGACAGAGAGGTAAGAAGCAAACTAGCGGTCAAACATGTCTGGCAAAGAAAATCTATCACTGTTAATCCTATTTTCCAGTTTCTGCCAAAACAGGCTAAATTCCATCCTTCGAAAAAGAGAAAAATGTAGCCACGTTAATATGCTAAATCAATCTTTCAGACAGTCAGCAATTCATCATGGCTCTGTAGGCTCTACTTTAGTCAACTGCAGTACACTGTGATTTTTGTCAGGGGTACTCGACGTGTTGGTTCGGCCAAGATTACCAAACGGCTTGACGGAACTTGTAAAACCACAACGGCAACACAGCGAGCGTGTTTCCACATATGCCCGATAGCTGCGGTTAGTTTGGGTTGATTAGTGAGAGCCTTTTTCCGGTCTGCATATTCCTATGGTTATGATGATATGCCCTATAAATACACAAAGACTGTACCACCATGGCGGTAGAGATGGCTTCCTCCCAAATCTCAAAACCTGGATAGATATGTGGTTGGGACATTCCCTACAGCCCCAAAAACCTCAACATGCCCTACACATGACGCAATCTCCCCCATCCAGTGCAGTACATAAATAGCCCCCACAGCACATCACAGCCCGGCTTTAACTGCTCCAGGATGCTCCACAGGACTCCGGCTGCCCAGGGGGAACAGAGGGAATTGGCCAGCCAGAAATGGCCACTGAAAGAAACACTTGGACTACAGCGAGTCATTTGACCTGCAGCAGAGATAGAGCGGGGAAAGATGGCAAACGGACTTGTACGGCGCTTTTTGAGTCCTACGACTACTGAAAGTCACCCATTCATCGACATCCCCTAAAGAGAATGACTTATATGTGATCATATAACTTTCATCATGCCCAAAATGTCACCGACAGAAGGTGCTGCTAAAAAAAAGGAAACATGTAAACGTCATAACTGAAAAACAACATCATTATTTTGTGTTGACACACTGTGCTCTTGCAGAAAATTGTGAATAGAAGTGGGGAAAAATGATGTGTCTGGGTCCAGAATAAAGGTTTTCTGACAATAATCTACTCTTCTCGAGGTCTGCATACTAAATTGAATCTCTCGGGCCGGACGTGGCCAATATGGTCCCTAAGACAACATTTTGACATATTTGTGCAGACTCCTCATTCTTTTCCTGAATCATTCAGTTTGTGAATGACATAAAACAACACAGAATAAACAGGCCGTTTGTCTTCCTCACTGAGAGAAATATGAAAGTTCATCTGCCTCCAACTCAGCTTTACCTCCTCTCCTACTTCACCCCCCCATCCCTTCCAGACATCTCTCCTCCACCTTATGGTTCTACATTCCTCTGGCCTTAATGCCGTAATGCAACGCAGAAGGAAAGCAGCATTAAGGTCAGTGAGGGTGGTGTACTCTGACCCCGAGTTAAAGCTACTGAAACACAGCACATTAAACTAGCATTCACCCGTATTGTGTGCGCTCAGAGCTGCAGGTTATAGGTCGCAGCCAAGACTGCTTCTAAAGTCATTAGATTGAGAGAGGACACAGGAACATCAGGTATTGGTTTAGGGGAGAAAGGAAAAATAGCTGACAGATAAATCTCGCTGAGAATAAGTGAGCCCAAAAAAATCTAGTTTTGTTAGACAGAAGATGGAGTTGTGTCAGCAGAGTCTCATTTGTGTTACTTCTGGGTAACAATATGGAATCAAATTGGAAGATCCAGGTGAGGCTAACGCATCCACATAGAAACATCTCCTGTGTTTGGTTATGGTCCCGGCAGCAGAAGCCACATTTGGTTTGAAGGACAGTCAAACCACATGGAATAATATTATAACAAAATTTAAAAAACACCAATGCATTATTAACTGGAATGCTGTTCACACTACACACATGCATCTAGAGTACATCACCAAGGGAAAACGTGCATGAAGATTTGAAAGTTTTGATCAACTGCCATCAAGTTTCGTCATTTAAATCTTCCTTTCCCATATAGTGTCATATATTCACTTCACAGCTGCAAAAAATGTGTTGTTCTTCCGGCATCCATCATTTGACTTGACAGTGACGTCGATGAATGCGAGATAGAACTACAGGCTGCTATTTCAGCTTGGATTTATATTCCGCTGCCGTTAACAATGTGGAAAAATAACAAAGAGTCGTTGCAGTCTTGGTTCCCGCTGGGGAGCCTCCAGTTTCTTGATTTATTACCTGCGTAAATAAAGGCGCAACTTATAACCCTCACTATGTTTGGGCCGGCCGTCAGTAGCTCATGCGCAATGCATGCTGGTACATTAAGGCACGGACGGCAAGGTAGGAGAACTCTGCACGCCCTGAAGAATGAATTACTTCAATGAACTAGATATACCATCCACACTGATTGGACATCCATTTGAAAAGGTGGCGAATTTCCGCTTTAATGCTCAAAAAGCACTTATTATGAACAGTGGCCGATTCTTTTGAATTTGACTGACATGTGTTCCTAATGAAACATCTCAATTTCCAACTGTCCTAATAAACCCAAGCCAACTAATAAAACAAAGTGTTTTAGTATCATGAGCCTGCTGGTTTAATGGTAGATTTAGTGGGGCTTCAAAGAGGCAGCCAGCACAAACAAAGACCTCATGGAGACGGAAGCTGAGATTAGTCTGTCAACATCATTATGTAGGGGGCCAAGATGGAGGGATAGAAGGGCATGCACATATACACCAAAACGGACCACACACTCTCTTTTTTTTTAAAGAAGCGGTAGAAACACTTGCCTGGAGCTTGAAGGCTTTGGGAGATTCGGGCTGTTTGTTACAGATAAACAAATGCAAGTGTTAAAACCTGAGGCGCTCAAGCCACAGGAAACAGCACACACTTGAGCCCAGCGTTGGGTTCACTCTTGCAGAATGACATTGGATAACAGGAAGCGGGAGGAGTGACCTAAAATCTATTAGGTTAGCTGCGGATCAATACACAACTTGCTGAGTAATTAACACAAAGCTATGCACTTCAATTTTAAATTAGAACACAGTAACATCACATTTCATTCATTATAAATAAAATACAATTGTAGTTATGACAAATATGAGAGTGGGATTGATCTGATTGCTATTGTCTGGCATTAACTCTCTGCGAATAAAGCGAAACCTATTCCTTTAAATTACAATAATCAGAGAGGAGGCCCATGCTTGGCCAAGGATAGAGGAGGAGACGTGTCGGCAGTGGGGCTCTCACAGGAATGTTGTGGTCTTTGCGTCCTTTGTGTGAGGAGGCAACGTGGGCCAGGTACTGGATGACCTTCTTTGTGTTCTCGGTCTTGCCTGCTCCCGATTCACCTCTGAAAACAACGGGGAGAGACCGCATGAGCATCGACATGGACAGACAGAGGGAGCAGAAGTGTGAGGGAATAAAGAACGAGTGAGAAAAGGAGAGACGCACGTTGTTTACAACACCATTTGTTAGCAATCGTAAATAACAAGTGATTAGTTGTGAGGCATCGCAGGCACAGTAGTCGGTGTATATAATAACTAGTCATTACGGTGGAAAGAATAAACAAAGATAAATGAAAGAGAGGTATTGAGAGCGGACGGCCATCCGGCTGCGTTGTTGTTTTCTAAACGCATCCCTTCGTCCGTCAGCCTGTTTTACTGGAGAGCCTTGTGGTTTGGTGGGCTAGTCTCCAAAGTTTCCAGGCTCTGCTTTTGGGCCGTCTCTAATGATAGCTGTTGTTCAGGCAGAGCCGTCCACGGCTCCCGCAGTCGGGTCCCAGAGCCCAACAAAACGGGGCCAACCTCGAAACCAGGCCAGCAACACGACATCTATCTTCATACCGGTGGCTTTAGTCGAGCTGGCTATTAGCTCATAGACCACTGCAGTTTGAGCACTACAATTCGATGGGCGAGTCCTCAAAGCCCAGGATACAGACGTAGCATATATAGGTCAAGTCAGTTACACATCCCAGTTTGGCTTGACGTCTTCATAAATTCATAGAGTCAGAATATGTTTCATAGAAATAACCATCCGCTGACCTTCACACATCCTCTTTTTCCTTGTAGAAAAGATGTGAACCTGGAAGGTTCCAGGGCAACTCTCTCACAACTCTCATACGTCAGAGGGTCAACGGTTTTTGGATTCTACAGGTTTCTGTCTCATCAGCCGCTCCCCATTTGTTTTCAAGACCTTTTTTCACACACTTCCAACTGGTTGACCACACTACCTATTAACGCTGCTAAAATAGCTGCACTGTCACCAACAGGGGGTGTGCTTGTCAGAGTCTAGGACAGATTATGCAACAGCGCTCGCCCGTTCATTGGCAGCGTCAACTCGAGCCACATTGAAAGAGTGTGGCACTTAATTACTCTGCCAAAGACGACGGAGGCACGGCACCAAACCACACTCATAACCCCCTCAGTGTTGGGTAGAGCTGCTGCACAACCCAGCCTCCGCAATAAGTTATTTGAAACCAGTCTTTAAATAACACAGCAGGACGATGGGAGCCGGCCAACTGACTCAAGGTGAGAGAAACAACCAGGAAACCTGGTAATTCAGAGGGGACGGTCCTGAGACGTGCTCTCATTGGAAGTGTACCTGTCTTTAGAGATGATAACCCTATTAAGGTGTGGCTGTATAATCTTCCTCTTGAGACAGTTTAATTTTCCAGCCCACCATCATCGCCAGAACCACCTTAGTGAACAGATCATCTGTCCCAACAGAGAAATGACCACAGGAGAGGAAAGCAGGACAATTAATAGCCGAGAGAGTTGAGAGTTGCGGTACTTACGTGCAAAGGATTGATTGGTCCTCACGATCTGTTCAGAGAAAACAGAAAAGACAGTCAGCATCCTTTCCATCCTCACTGCCCGGAGAGACTACAACTAGAATCATTACAACGGCTGCATTTGGTCAACATGTTGGACGATAATGCATCACGGCGAGTTCTTTTTCTTGGTGCAGGGCGCAGCATCAACATGAATAAAACAGGAGCTGGGTAGGATTGCTCCTAGATAAACACAACTGATGCGGATAACTGGAAACACTTAAATATAGATTGAGTGACGCCGAAATCACATTAATCCAGTGTGTGCATTTAACAGCCACCAGCTCATTCCTCAGCCTCCTCCATGCTGTGTTATGGCCACGCACTGATACCCAGACCAGGAACCGAAGCTCTAACCCCTTTCAACACAGAGCGATTCAGACTGAAGTCCAGATAACAGGATTAGCTATGCCCACTGAAGGGTGTGACCTCTCAACTTTGAAGGTCCTGCTGCACACTACAAAGAACTACAAAGACCAGAACCCCAAGGGGGACTGACCTGTTTATCAGCGAAACGAAACAGTCACAATCATAGCGTTTTTAATATACATACTGGTAAATGTTGTAGATTTTTGCCCCATACGTCTTTCATGATTAGAGAGGATGAGTGAGGTCTGTGAATATGGAACTTTGTACTGTAAGGTCCTGTAGAGCAGTGTTTTGTTTTTTTTGTCTGGTGTAACCCCATAACTAGCTTATTCATCCATAACTTTCAGCTAAAAGTGCAGAAGTACCCCCTTTACCCCTGGCTGTAAAAAAGGCCTACTTGACCAAAGGTCAACAAGCATAGTTTATATGTATTGAATGAACGACAAACAAACCAAAAAAAGTTCCAAATTAATTTAAATGATGTACATTTAAATAACCTAATTTCACGATATTCTGTTCCGTTTTTCATAACTTTCACCATCAAGCTATCATTTACATTAAGACTTCCTCCAAACAAAAAGACTGACGCAAAACTGCACATTAAACAACTTTATTTCTGTCACGTTAAAAGCAAGCAGGTGGACTCAAATGCCGAGACGAGCAACAGGCAGGAGAGGAAAACTATTTATTCATAAACAAGGAACACATGGTAAACACGGAAAGTAAATGAGGCAGGCGGAGCAACGGTGCAGCTTCAGCTGAAGACGAGACAGCTTTTGCCCTTTTCTGTCCATAAATGTTCCATGCCCAGAGACAAAACATATTCGGTAAATAGGAGGAGAAGCTACATGGAAAAACCTCCTGGTAGCACTCCGTGTCCATCATGTGCAAACAGGCTCTGAGATGAGATGGTATTTTGGCTTCCTCGTGACTCAATTAAAGGCATGTCACTGTAGCAAAACAGAGAGTTATGAGTAATAATCTTTGCGCCACTTTTTGAACTTTGTGTTTGTGTGTCCTCCTGCTGTTCTTCAACCTCTGCTGACATTCTTGTTGCAGTAAGGTGATTTATAGCTTCCAGAAAAAGACAAATTTGGGAAACACCTCCACATTCCTAAACCCAATGAAACGGAAAGGAAAGGCGCCAATATGCCCACACATCTAACGCAACCACATTGCTAAGGAATGGGAGCAGATTGTGGTGTTAGATATTACACTGTCGGTGTTAAATGTTTTCCTTTTGTTCCCCTATGAAGCTCTCTTTGAGCTCTTGACCATGATTATCTAGAACCATTAAAGGATCATACAAGAGGTCTCTTTGACGGCCATCCACTGTAGGGATGAAAGTGTTCGGCTGTGGGCTTTGCCACCAAATAACACGTTTGCCTGCAATAACCAATGACTTGCACCTTGTTGATGTGGGTCAGTTCACACAGTCTTTAAGGTGTTATCTTTCAACAAAGAAATGACCTTTTGTTTCCTGCTCTTGTGAACCTCTCTCATGTGATAAAAGCTGTCGACAAATGAGTTTGGCTGTACGCGCCTGCGCGCGTGCGTGCGTGCATCTGTAATCTGAGCGTCTATTTTTGAAGATGATGAATGCAGACACCAATCACACACAAATATGCAGAAACAGAGCAGATAGCACACTTATGCTGGATGACCGTTACTGTAATAACATGATGATGAACGGGCCGCTCACTTTAACTGGCCCCGTCTCCCTCGATGCTGAGGCAGCCTTTGAAAAACAGCTCAAAGTTTGATTACTCTTCCTGTCTGTGTTTCACAGCCACATCTACATGAACCTGACGCTTATTAGATGCACCTCATGTTATGTACTGTATGTAAAGAGCTTACACCTCCAGCCTCACTGGACTGAGGCGCGCAGCACCGCATGACCGATCGTGACTATGAAAACCAAATGCACACTGAGGAAACATCAATTCAGCTTTACACGATTAAATAGAGAACCAGTTTACATGTGTGACTTCATGCTTCTAACATTAGCTCTTGACTACAAAAAAGAAATCTGTAACAAATTGGGATTTTGTAATTCTCATTTGAAGTGCCACGCTGGACCTTCTGAGTGCCCATAACTGCAGGCAGCCGAAATGCACATACTGTTACCTCATGTGTTGCTCTGGTGCCTTAATAAACACCATGTGACCGATAAAGCTTTCCTGAACAAACTGAAACAATCTTCTGGTGCACATGCTCTGTCTCTCTGGCAACAGCAGCAGTCGTTTGTTTGGAGTTGTGTCAGCATGAGCAGTAATGGATGGCTTTAAAGGCAAAAACTATAACAAAGTTCAGAAAAATGTGTCACGGTAGTACAGCTTTTCACATATCGTTAAGATTCCCCTGTGTGGGCCTACCTGTCACTGTGAAGACAATTGGACAAGTTTGTTTTGTTTAAACATTTATTTTGAATTATACTTTGTATCATCCTGCTGTGTTGTTATTCTGAAAATTCTCTTTTAACGTGACCAGTGCTGTTTGAGTGGGTGAGTGTGTGTATCCATCTGATCCGCGCTCCCACCTTGACCCTCTTGGCAGCTGCTGCTTCCTCGATCACCACGGCAACTAACTGCTGGGTCATATTTACCCAGGGGGGGCCATGCTGGCATCGGCGTAGGTGGACCAATCAAAGTGAAATGTGCTCTTCCAGTAGCTCATTACTGCCTCACTAAATCGGTACCCCCTTTGCGTTTCCCCGTTCCCTCTGTTGCTCTCGTTTCCTTTTTCCTCCCTTGAACGGTGGAGAGACAGACCACTACAGAGCAGGGACTTTACTGGAAACACAAATCACTTTTCCACACAAACAGATGTTTTTAATTTCATCACCTCATCAGAACTTTTAGCAGCAGGCTTATTTCTTCCGCAACAACTCACAGCCAATTACTTATAGGTAGCGTTAATGCGAGGTGGAAATGAGTTAGCCCCGTCGTTTATCAAGATTAGATCGGACCACAGTTCCCGTCTCCGTTTGGATACGAGATACATACAAATCAGGAGGACAGCACAGGAAGAGGCAGCTCTCAGACCAATCTGCCACAGTTCACTGAACACTTTCTACTGATGGACAGCTGGTCCTGTATAGTGACCCTTATTTCCTGAGTTTGCTCTTAATGTTATCAAATCGAATCAAAACATGTGTGCACTGCAGTTCACACAAAAGACGAAACTTTGCACACAGTGTTTCGCTCACTTTACACTCCCATGGTAGGGGACGGGCCTGTGCGGCACAGCAGGGTTCCCTTTGCTGCTCATAATTTATCCCCCACAAGGATTTAAAAAACAACCTCATTCTTCACATTCCAGAGCGATCGCCCTCTCCCTCCATGTCCACAACAGCCCCAATCGTTACAATAACCCCTGATTATCAACCTCATCCAACCCTGTACAGCCTCAGTATCCCTCTCCTGACTGTAACTCAGATTATTGTTCTGCTTTAATACCCATGCATGTAATCTACTGTAAACTACTAAATCCAAAAGCGGCCCAAAGATTGGGATGATAGACGGTATTCTCAAAGCTCCAGGCGGTTGTGAAAAGATGTGACACAGAGCAAAGCACTGCTGTGTGCCATGTAAATGATCAGCAGTGACGTTAACTGTAAACTATGTATTCAATGGGGAAAAACAACCACAGACTAAACTAAACCACCAGAAACATTCTCCTCATTGTTCCGTTTAATCCAAAACCCCAGTGTTCAAAAACATTCCAAGCACAAATATCATAATTACGTCCATTTATTGTCAATGGTCCTCGGCAATATGGCTCCATTTCAATGCAGTTCGACCCAAAGTCTAAACCACTAATTGAGCTCCTAATTGTTCCAAATTGCTGTTGCAGTGTTAAGTCTGTGCACGTGCATCAACCAGCTGTCAAACAATCCATAATTAGATTCATTAATCCTATGCTTGTGATAAATTGGCAAAGATAACTCAAAGGAAAATCCCATGCTCCCTCCTATAAATGTATTATTTATTTAAGTATAGAGGAACTCACTGACCAACTCCACGTCCATGCACACATTTTTAAAAATAATTTTCAAGAATATTGCCGGTAAAAAAAGAAAAGAAAATCACAACTTGCAGTTATAGAAACAACACACAGTGGCACATACATGGGAGTTAGTTTGAAAGCATGATTGTCAACCTTTCAGGCTCTTTGAAGCTGGATGTAACACATTTTATTCCACATTGGGATTCAAGCTCTCACAATTTGGTTCATAAAAGAAGTCGTAAAACGCAATTGTACACACACACAATGAAAATTCTGACGTCATGGCAACCACTTCACAGCCATAAGAAATCCAGAGTGATAGCCAGTGAGCCGCTCTCTCATGAACCGCTGCCATGTGTTGTGAGAAATCACACACAATTACACACCAACACTCGTGCACACACAGCTCCCTCGACACAGTAGAATATGGTGATTGTAATAGTGCAAAGATTAAAATAAAGAAAGTATTTAAACGGCGGCCTGCTTCCTCATAAAAGCCTAGAGCTGAGGACATAATCCAGAGCTACTCGAAAGCAGAGGAACAAAGCTCCAAGTGTGTGTTTGACAGAGCTCCTTGGCATTCCCAGACAGTGGAAGTAGCAACTGGGAAGTGTTGTGTTGTGCTCTGTGGGCACCTGCAGTGGTTAACCGTCACGTTGAGGCTTCTGGACAATTATGATGAGACGCACATTAGGCGGGCTGAAGAAGAGTGATAAGCAACATCCTCCAACAGCAGTTTTGATAAGATAAACCGACTTGAGAAGCAATAAATCCTCCAACAGTGATTGAGGTAACACTCGTGTGGAGCGAAGTGAAGGAGAAGGTAGGTTGAAGGTATCAAACTATCACAGGATGAAAGTTATTTTTGTATTAGTACTTCCTGCAAAGCATTTAAAACATGATACATGCAGTGAGTGTACGCAAAACTACTAAAAACTATATATTTAGTTCATTTTACAGGAGTAAATCCAATTTAGTTTTGCACTTCTTTAAGTTGGATGTCTAACAACAGACGATAAAAAACGATCATGTCAAACATCCAAGCAGCCGAGAATGGGTTAAGCTCCAGGAATGCTGGATCCTACATTTCCCATAATGCAACTCAATAACACCCAACGCCTCCTCAATTCCCAGGCATTTTGTGTAGCAGCTCAGCCAATGACTCAAACACTGTCCTTCCACTCACTCTGCTCTGACCTGTGGGTCGTTTATGAAGCAGCATTATGAATATTTGAGACATTTCCATTCACAGAGACGTGTCTTTCCCTCAGTTCACGCCGTCCAGAATGAATGTTAATCACATCTTTTTATGTTCACTTTGTATTCTGTCTGAAAACAGCTTAAAAGCCGTAAAAATATTGTCCAACAGTGATTACATGACGGGTAAACTGAACGTTGTGATAAAAGTCGGGGGAGGGAATTGAACTGCGCATCCAAATACATCATTCACTTTTCTCAAGGGTACTTTGACGCTCGGACTGAAGTCACAAGACTTTATTATTATAAGAATAAATAGGTTTCGCAGTGACAATGTTGCCAACATAATTGAATAGATGGGATATCTTTATATCCCATCTATTCAATTCTGTCGGCGAGAATGAGAATACAAGAGCTGTATAATCTCTCATTACAACAGTTCCCTGCTCTTTAAAATGAGCACACAATGAGTAGCGATGTGGACCAAACTGTTTAAAGCTTTAATGATCCGGTCCATTTATCAGCTGAGGAAACAGCAGCAATACTAACAGATGCTTTGGCTCATAGGTTAAACTGTGTTCAATTAGTACACTGTACTCATCGGTACATATGGCCATTTGCCACCGCTGAGTGACTAAACAGCTCAACCACATTAGTCACAGTGATGCCATTGAACCAGCTGTCGGATAGGCATTCATTCATTCATCCTACGAACAGAAGGGCAGACAGCCTCATGAGCCGGCGGGCCGTGTGTGTGTGTGTGTGTGTGCTGGAATTCAGATGCCCCTGGTTTCCATCCCCTCCTATCCGCACTGGGGCCTCTTGGGTGTGGAGCAGGCGTTGTTTTCAGCAGGCTGGCGTCGCAACAGCAGTGACACTATCGGAAAACCGGGGGGCCAAGGGTGAAACTGTTTTGATGGCCATTACATTACATTACATGTCATTTAGCTGACGCTTTTATCCAAAGCGACTTACAATAAGTGCATTAAACCATGAGTCCAAACTCAGAACAACAAGAATCAAGCAAGTACAATTTCTTCAATAAAGTTAAACAACAAAGTGCTATCAGTAAGAGCCATTTAAGTGCTACTACGGCTCTACCTTCCCTATTCAAGGTATAGTCGAAAAAGATGTGTTTTTAGTTTGCGACGGAAGATGTAGAGACTTTCTGCTGTCCTGATGTCAATGGGGAGCTCGTTCCACCAATGAGGAGCCAGCACAGCAAACAGTTGACTTCATAGAGTGTTTAGCTCGAAGTGAAGGAGCTACAAGCCGATTGGCAGAAGCTGAGCGAAGTGAACGAGGTGGGGTGTACGGTTTGACCATGTCCTGGATGTAGACCGGACCCGATCTGTTCGCAGCACGGTACGCAAGTACTAATGTTTTGAAGCGGATGCGGGCGGCCACCGGTAACCAGTGAAGGTCGCGGAGGAGCGGAGTAGTGTGGGTAAATTTCGGGAGGTTGAAGACCAGTCGAGCAGCTGCATTCTGGATGAGCTGTAGAGGTCGAATGGCATTAGCAGGTAGACCTTTTTATGTTTCATCATAAGCCGTAAATAATACACTCTCCCTTTGTGCCAGTTGGTAACAATGAATAAATAAATCAAGCAACAATGCTGACTATGCAGGTGAGATGCAGCATTTTCAGGCATAAAAAAAATGGGTGGAGGCCGTCCTAAATCCCCCTGCCAGTCACAGGAAGTCGCCCTGTGCATCTGGCACATGTCAATATACTTCCCAGGAGGGGGAAGAGTGTTGGGCAGTTTAGGAATGTGGCCAGCTAGACGGGACGAGAGGGGTGTGGTGGGGAAGGGACCAGATAGGGGAATGAGAAGGGGAGATAGCAGAGGGAAAGCTCAATGGTGAAAACAGAGGACAGATATGGGAGCCGAGGAGCTATAAATAACATCACGTCACCCGCCGACATACTTGCAGATGAAATCCCATGTGTCTTTCAGTACTTCTGATTCAGTGTGGGGATAGCGATGTCTGGCAGCTGAGATCACAGGCACAAATAGACCGACATCATTGGTTTGTGAATGTCTCCACCCTCTCGGAAATGACAGCAGTGTGTGAGGGACCACCTGAGGGAGTGTGAGGGTAGAGAGGAGATCCAACACACACACACACACACACACACACACACACACACTAGCAGAGTGGAAGCTATTCTCATCATTAACACCTTGGCTAAGATCACTGGAAGTTGTCACATAAGGAATGTTTAGAGCGTGTTCAATTCAGCTTCTCAGCCCTCATGTCCTGTGGGCTTGTGCGTTACTGTCTGAGCTGTACTCCACAGAGAGACAGACAGAACTTTGGAGTCTTTCCCTTTTCAAATCCCACAAAGCACATTTTTCACAAGCTTTTGAGGCAGAGGTGAAATGAGAGAAGTCTGGAAGGGAAGAAAAAGAGGGGTATCGGGATAGACCGAGCGCTAGAGAGAGAAAGAGAGGCGTCGCGGACCAAGTGTTCCTCATGGAGAGGTGCTGGGCTTGAGTGGTACACATTCTTGGGATAATCAGAGGATTCTTTGAAATCTAATATGTCTAATTCCCTGCATTAACTGTCCGGTGCACTGAAGATATGTGCCAGGTATTTGGCAGCACAGCAGAGACAACATGGAGGAATGGAAAATGCACAGCTCAACTTCCATGGGGAACATCTGGTGTGGGTTGAAGGGAGACACTTCAATGCGGTTACACCGGCTGAATCATTTACTGTGGATGAGGAGCAGAGCCACACACATCAGTGACAGAGAGCAAGCGGCAGTGAACGGACCACGTGCAAAAAAACACGCCGAGTGCTGCGTGGAGAAGTGGGCGACATGGCAATGGCGAGACGTAATCTGTCTTTTTGGTTCACTGAGCAGTGGACGAGCCAGACAATGGACCAGCAGCTTCCACATAGCCAAACACAAAAACACGCAGACACACTCGTGTCATTTCCCACAATAGCGAAGAGGTGTGGGGTCTATTCTCTGCTTCTGGTAGACTGTGTCACCATTCAGACCATTGTTTATTGGCCCGGCTGAATGAACTTTAGTCGCATTCCACCCATAAACTCATTAGTCCAGATAAACAAAACTTTTTTTTTTTTTTTGCTGTTTTTTTTGCCAATGCTTCTACGGATTGGTTCATGATAGAATGATTTAAAAGAAGAAAAGAAAATCCAGCTGACGATCCAAATGACAAATTCAAGATTTTGTCAAAAGACCAAAAGTTATGAAATAAGTTTTTCCTACATGTAAGCCAAGGCCATATTGTTACTACTGCACAGGGTGTGACATGCTATGATGCAGAGTGTCTGCCCTGCAGCCAGCGGATCATAGCTAACGGTGCAAAAAGTGCTAACAGCGCAAACTAGAGCGAAAGTGCCATCAGAGCTAACCTGAGGGTGAACCTCAGAGGCTTCTCCCGTGGCGCCGTCGGTCGCACTTAAAGCATTCGCGGTCGGCCCGGCTATGTCAACAAAGCACAGAGAAGCTCAGGTAACACACACACACAGAGTGGGAGAGTGACTTCACTCTCTGTTCAGGTAGACATATTAAAAGAGAAAGTGGAGGAAGACGCAGGACTCCAATCTGGTTCTCTACTCTTTTATGGCATCTGCCTGGACGCGGCTCCCGTTCAGCATCGCTGACGATTCCCAGATCGCCTGCTGCTGTCACACCTCATCATGTCCATCCATTGTCCAAGCCTCTCACTGTCAACAGGGATTACCTGTTAAGGGTGCCGCGGAAATATAATACACATTATAACTAATGCCGCTGAAAGGTCAACGCACGGTTTTTAACACTCATTACATTACATGTCATTTAGCTGACGCTTTTATCCAAAGCGACTTACAATAAGTGCATTAAACCATGAGTACAAACTCAGAACAACAAGAATCGAGAAAGTAACATTTCTTCAATAAAGTTAAACTACAAAGTGCTATCAGTAAGAGCCATTTAAGTGCTACTAAAGTGCTTCTATGGCGCTACCTTCCCTATTCAAGGTATAGTCGAAAAAGATGTGTTTTTAGTTTGCGACGGAAGATGTAGAGACTTTCTGCTGTCCTGATGTCAATGGGGAGCTCATTCCACCAATGAGGAGCCAGGACAGCAAACAGTCGTGACTTTGTTGAGTGTTTAGCTCGAAGTGAAGGAGCTACAAGCCGATTGGCAGAAGCTGAGCGAAGAGAACAAGGTGGGGTGTACGGTTTGACCATGTCCTGGATGTAGACCGGACCCGATCTGTTCGCAGCACGGTACGCAAGTACTAATGTTTTGAAGCGGATGCGGGCGGCCACCGGTAACCAGTGAAGGTCGCGGAGGAGCGTGGGTGAATTTCGGGAGGTTAAAGACCAGTCGAGCAGCTGCATTCACTCATCAGGCTGGAGTTATCCCCTGAATATGCACAAGACAGTTTGCACTATGCACAGTTTTGTTTATGCTAACGGAGCATAAGTGCTGCACAACAGAATGTAAAATTAGCCCTGTGCTGTTGGGTGTTGCCTTTAGGTCAATGAAAGGGGAGAGAAAGCAGTTGCGGGAGATATGGCAGAAAGTATTTGGCAATGTAATGGATTGCAGATGGCAGGCCGCCGGGTGGCTTGTTTGGTCCACAGTGGTTCTTTGTGATGGCTGGGCCGGCCGTAATCCAACAGGACTAGGCTGTTTTCGGGTGTACGCCTGTGTGTTTATGCTGGCACCTCTAATATCACAGTACTGAGCTCTGCAGCCCCACAGGAATCCAGACATACACGGGGGAGAAGGGCTTCAGTCACTGTATCAGTGTGAGACTGTGTATGAATCAGTGAAAGAATATGAAATAATACACTGAATAGAAAAATTGGATACAGGATAAAAAGAAAACAAGAGTGTTTACGACTGCAGCAGCAACAAGTAGAGGGGAAACAAAGTAAAATAGCTGTGAGAGTAAAAAAAGAAGAAATGTGATACTATTTGCAGTCTTGGATAAGCGCCAGACTTATGTGAATGTGTTCAGATTAATAAATACACATATGTCAACGGTAGCTCATTAAACAGAGTGACAGAGTGGATCAAGTCAGCACGGTACGACGCACAGCTGGCCGGCTGGCTGCTTCTCTTGCTGCCCTGCAGTGGGTTGGAAGGTTTTGGGTGTCAGTGAGAGGGCCGTGACAGCATCAGTCAGGTAACCCTATCTGTGGTGCTGAGGCTTCTGGAATCGATGCTATGCGTCTCTCATGACAACACTATCCAAGAATGAGGGGTAATGCATGACATGACAGAAGC
Source organism: Cyclopterus lumpus (assembly GCF_009769545.1). Classification (NCBI taxonomy): domain Eukaryota; kingdom Metazoa; phylum Chordata; class Actinopteri; order Perciformes; family Cyclopteridae; genus Cyclopterus; species Cyclopterus lumpus. The sequence continues at coordinate 13,871,292 of NC_046973.1, forward strand.
TCTCCCTTAAATCGTCTCACCACCACCTCTCTCAGTTATACGGCTGTCTCTGACACATTACACACAAAGTCATATCGATCAGCTTCTAATCCGTGGACCTGGCTAACCTGGATACTCTAAAGTTTCCCCTTCATGTGCGGACATAAATACAATACTCTAAATAACTGATGCAAAGGATGTAAGTAAATAGATGTAGCCTCTGAAATCCATCAACTTGTAATACCTAAAAAATGTGTCAAGAAAGCCAAGAATCAAGTTTCTTTCCATGAAACCGTCACATACATATGCATGACTCTTGACAAACAACAGCTATCACAATCATCGGCCTGTCCAGGTCGGGTTGGAAAAGTGTCTGTGTGTACATGTGGGGAGGAATGTAACCATATATCAGACCTGATGTCTGACCCTCAACCAGAAATATGATTTTATCCTGTATGAACTCCACAGCTGTCTGCCATTAAAGATGCATCTGCTTGTGTGTGTGTGTTTGCAGTTCACTCATGCAACCATGTAGCCAGTACAGTCATTTGGAAGACGTCCGACACACACGCGCACGCACCCTCGACACCTGTCTTGTCACTCAGGCCCTGGGTGTGCCCTTGACCAGCCCTGACTGCCCCAACAAGAGGCCTCATTTCCCAAGAAAGACCTCGAGCTCACACACACACACACACACACACACACACACACACACACACACACACACACACACACACACACACACACACACACACACACACACACACACACACACACACACACACACACACACACACACACACACACACACACACACACACACACACACACACGGTCCCAGCCCCCTTCAGACTGCACAAAGCCCCCATTGTGAAGCACAATGCTGGCCGCCCCCTCTGCCTTTCCCCTTGTACCCTCTGCTAAGTTTCCCCCATAACTCTCTGTCCCTTCTGCCCCTCTTGCTTCTGCCTGACTCCATCGTTCACTGCTATTCAGTCTTCTTCACCTTCTGTCCTCTCTACTTTATTCTTCAATCTCCACTACCAATCCTGTTGATCGTGTCTGTAGTGGCCTGCCCTGTCTTATTCAAAGCGTAGCCCCCTTTTCTCCCACTATCCCCTTCAACATTCCCTCTCCTCTCCCCCCTCCCTCTCGTCTCTGTGTTCCAAGACATTTTCCACTTCTCTGACTGGTGTGTTTCCTCCTATATCCCCTTCTTGCTCTGCTGGTTTGGAGATATTTCATATCTAGGGGTAGGCTGTAGTTCATGTGTGGCAGAATTATTACTGAAACTAAAATACAGAATTGAACTCTCTCTGCAGTGCCGTCTGTTATTTAAAGATATGTTTTAATACATTTCTGGTCATTTACAACCACTAAACTCTTTTGCTGTGGCTACATTGGTTCTATACCACGCATTATCAGTGGTCCAATAGTCTGCCTGTCTTGTCTCTTGCACAGAGAATAAGGTCAGTGAAATAGCTCAAAAAGCATTGTGTCTCTCCACCAGTAATGAAAATATTATTCAATAAAGGGTTAAATTAATTAATAAAAACACTGCTGTTGAATATTCCACAGCAAGCAAATACCGGAACATGTACTGCACCTACAGGTCTCGTCTAATGATGTCCACTCTAAGAGGACCCACAGTTTGACTACATACAGCAAATCCACCTCTGTTTCATGATTTACACCAGAAACAGGCAGTAGCTCATATGTTCAGTGTGACCCGACATGTACAAGCTGTACATGAATGTGGACTTGCATACATCCTTCTAGTAATTCTTACAAACACATGCCTGAAGCACTTAAGCGCAATGTCAGAAATGGTTTGCCATCCGCACCCTTCTGTGAGTGTTTTTTGCCTTCTCTTTATTCTACAGTGCCATCTGTGTTGCTCCAGAATCCCGACCAAGGGGTGGGAGTCGCAAGACTGGCACTAATCTAAAGAAATCCCACTGTAGCGTGTGCTTTTCTAATCTCTCTTTGTCAAGATGCAAACCAAAGTCTGTCAATCTAATTTGGTCTTGCCTGGTTCCAAAAGTGTGTACATGTGCACGCATGACATATCTTTGATGCTCTTGAAGAGAGGTCTGCTGCTGTACAGTGTAGGTGGTATGTGCATAGCTATCTCTGGCATTCACCTAATGACCAGCTCTGTTAAGCCCCTGTGGTTTCTTGAGTAAGCTACAGTAACACTACTATACAACCACCTGGGTGAAAATCAGCCTAATCCGTCTTCCTGGGAAACAGCAGCACGAGCCAGAAACAGACAATTAACTTGAGAGGGAAAGAGATGAATGAAAACGGCTAAACATACAAACGGATAGCCGGAGACCCAGTGAATCTGGGACTCTGCCAGACAGTACATCTTTTGGTCTGGCTAGTTGAGGGGTGAAATAGGAGAAAATGGGGAAACAGAGTTAAACAGAGGACTTAACCATGGCAACCCTGGCTGTTTCTTGTACATGACGGGGCGATGAGAAGGTGGACATTCCCCAACACTTATCCTGCTGTGTTTCCTGATCAAAAGGAGGAGAAGGAAGGAACAAAGCAAAGTATTTTTCATGTTAAGTGAAAGGCGACCGAAATGCCTTCAAGAATGCGGGGAACTTTCCTCTTCAGTGTTTTCCGAACCAGAACATTCTTGTTAAAAGAAAGAAAAGAAAAAGAGAGAAAAGGAGAAGACTGAGCAAACTAGCGAGCGAAGCAAATAAAAAGGGGTGGAAATGAGGAGAGGCCAACTGCTCCCGTCACCGCGAGAAGAAAGGAAGTAATTATAAACCGGTAGGAGATCCGTAATAGTTTACAATAGCTGTTGGAGAGTTAAACAACGGCGCTTTTCTCACCCTGAACAGGACATTAGGCACCCTAAACACACTGCAAGGAGATTCAGTCAAGAACACAGACAAAAGTCTCTCATTGCTGCTGCCCAAAACACTGTCACTCACCAAGTGACACCTCTGTTTGAGATCCCAGGGGGAGACTATTTTAGTCGCACACACTGATAGACACACACAGGTATCCATGGCGACGCACCTTTGCTCTGGGTAATGGGCAGCTCGGACGACAGCGGCAACGTGACGGTGACTCAGCTTGTAGAATTTAGCACAGCGTCGTATGGAAAGCTGGGACAGTGATGACCTCATTCAACAGGCTGCTCTGGATCAGCAGTCCGAAAGAATGAACACCGCTGACGGGGGGGGAGGGGGGGGGGGGGGTAGTCAGGGAGAAGAATGTTGGCACAAGAGAGGCGTCCCATATCTAGGCAAACATCTCGCACTGTGATAATAGGTTGAGAGGAGAGTGTGTGTGTGTGTTCTTTGTGTGTTTGTGGTTTTGAGTAAAATACAATAGATACAAACAGGAGGATATGAGTGATTCAGGAGAAAATGAATGACTTCAGACAGTTTGGACAACATTATCATCAATCGACTTGACAAATACAGAACTTGGGGGCTCGTATCTTCACAAGAGTCACACTTTGAGGTCCTCAACCAAACTTTGAAAATCAATGGCCCGTGTGACGTGCAATCCCCGCTCTGGCCCGACTCACCAAGGGGCTCCAGCCGAAGTCTCAGCCGTGTGGAGACCCGGCCTGAGACCCCGGAGCCCAGAAAACTGCCGGAGGGCATGTAATGACAGCGAACCTCCAGCACACCAGTCAAGACACACAACTCTGGAGCTTCACTACTGCAGCTGCGGAGGTCTGCTAGATAATCGGTGACAATGTCACATCAAGGCTGGCGAACGTTGGGACAAATAAACAAATCCAAGGGACGCATTGGCAAACAGGCTATTTAAAGAATCAAATCCCTTAGAAACAATAGGGAGAAACTGGAGCTGTCGTTTCTCGGTTTGACAGTGATGGCACACAGCAGAGAGGTCCACACTGTCTACACATTGACTGACTGTGATAAAGATTATAATGTTCTTTCGCGAGTAAACACAAAATGAGGTCTGCTGTTCTGAAACGATGACATCACTATGAATTGGACTCTGAACGTGAACCTGTGTGCTTGGAATAAAAGTCCCAGTGGTTCAGAAACAGAAAAGAAAGAAGAAAGTTCATAGTTTGGAGAAAGAAACAGAAAGCAGAGCCAGAAAGTTACATAAGAACAACACCAATTATATTAAAAACAACAATGCAACTTAAAAATTCAAACCTAAATCCTTTGCCCAGCGATTGAGGCGTTGATGATGATGATGAAGAGTCTCTTAGTAGCATGCAATTACCAATCACCCAAATGACATGGGTGACGCAACTGGAAAAACCGCCAGATAAGTGAGTCTTCTACTTGATCCCCTTCGTTAAAAGCAGACCCCTCAGACATAATCGATGATGTCACATCCTCTCTGACCTTGTGACCTTTCGCACACTTCACACACTTTCTTCCCACACTAATCTCATGGGCTATGCAGCAGAATCCCACGCTGCCTGCAGCTAAAGGAACACACACACTTGCATAAAAGAAAAACACACACTTGCCTCCGTTTCCAGTTTAACAGCACCCAACAATACCAATGGATATAACATTTGAGTTTGTCCTTGGAGATGATGACATCTGTAAGGTTACTTAATAATCCTAATATTCCATTTGGTACCATTGTGAAACGCTTCACGCCATGGAGACAATTTTATACACCTGTCAATTAAGACCAATACATATAGTATAGGAGCTTTATAAAAGGGTAAATCAGAGTAAAACAACCGTCCGTCATACCTTGAAGCATGCAGCGGTACGCTGACTCAGAGATGGCGTAGATGTGTGGAGGCATCTCGTGCCTCTTCTTCCCTCTGTACATCTCAATGATGTTCTCTGAATAGATGGGCAGGTTCTTGTAGGGGTTGATAACCACACAGAATAGGCCAGAGTATGTCTGCAATTAAACATACAAAACAGACAAACAAGGGGAAATTAATAAACAGCGAGCAACAAAGAGAGGCTGCAGCTCAACATCTGAATATCTGTACATTCCAGATATTTTTTAATCATGTTAGAAACAGGCAAAATGATCTCTCTCTCTAGCCAGAATCTGAAGTGGATATCAAGAGAAAACACTAAAAGGCCTGTGAAAGTTTCTATCTTTTTAAATCATCACATCTGCATTCTATCAGTGAAGCGAGACCTGCCATTACCCCCTTTTCTAGGAGCTTACATCATCATCGCGGGCATGCAGATAGATATAGACCAGACTTTAGATTAGAGTCAGACTATAAACGAAACGCTGAACAGAGTCTTGTGCAGCAACAAAAAGGTCCTACTAAGAGCCCGAATGCGAGTGTTTGAACACAGAGTCTATATCACAGCATTATGAAGACTTGTGGTGCAGCAAAAAGGCTGTGAACGTTAAGATTACTTCCCGACTTGTGGTGTTGCATTTGGCCGTGTAATTAAACGATTTTTCCCCAGAGAGTGTCTGAGGGTTATGAACGCTTCGACCAGGCTGAATCGACCAGGCATCAAGGCATCATTCGGCAGATGCTGTAGCGGCTTTGCATTCCCTCTGTAGACAACACAGAGAAAGAGCTGCTTACTTTAATCACCGGCATGTTAGGCTGATCCTATTGGCCTGCGCAAATGCCCATCTCTACTTACTAACAAGCTACTCGGTGCTTACTTATTAAGAGTAAACCTTAAGAGGTACTCAATTCTAAACGAGCATTAATATAGCGGCGAACATCTAATTTGCTATGAGAAGACATGGTGGAGGCAGCTGGCTTTGTGTGTTCTGTCTTCTTCTGGGACCACGTGTGCACTCGACAGTGACATCGTTTTTTTCATAGAACACTTGCACTACAAAGCTAAACCCTTAAGGAAAATTGGAAGCATGGTCTGTAAACTGTTTTGTGGTGGGGTCGAAAATCTACCGAGGAGTAGTCTCTTCTGTCGACTGCCAGCACGGCTCACGGAGATCATAAAAGGCACATGTTCGCTACAGACTGCAGTCTGTGAAGAATGACTGAGCCTCTGTTTTAAAGAGCTTTTCAAAAGCTGTCTATTCCGTTATCGTCTCCCGTTACTCCCGCTGACAATGAATGGCATCATACCATAATGAAGTCAAGAACAGATGGAATAGTTATGTGTCCTGCGGCGATCTGTTCTTATCGAAGCATCGAAGTTTGTGACATCTGCCTCATAATTAAAACTACATCTAAGGCCGAGTGAGGCGCTGTGCCACGAGTTACTCAGCAGCCAAAGATTCACACAGGGGGCCCGGAGAACAGACAGCAGGTTACGTAACCGCTCAGGTAGGGCCCTCAGTATACTGAGCAACTGATGCTCAAGTACCGCTGACACAGACACAAACAAAAGAGGCCGAGGCAGACTGAAATGAAGTGGGGGGCAGTGATCCGGCTGACAGTGAGACAGAGAGAGAGAAAGAGAGAGCACGCCGAAATTCTAACTCGCCACTCTCTTTTTTTTCGAGTCCAATGAAACATTTATTTCCCCCTTCATCTGGAAACTGGAGCTGGGGTGTGTTCTGTTCTCTTTAGTTCTGCAACATGCAGCACCGGGGCAGCTGGGGAGGCTGTAGAGAGATAGCTGGACTACAGGACCGTCTCAGGCAGTCATTGTAATTTGCTGCATCACGTCTCTATATATGCACGATGATGATTGTGCATGAACCTGCACAGAGCACTTAGTGTCGAGAGATGAAATGGAGCGTCAGGGTTTTATTTATTTTCATTGCTTGAGAATTACAATCCCACCTCTAAAAATAACAACAGTGGTTGGATTTGTAGTTAGAGGTCCCTTATTATTATTCCATAAATCAAATACAAATACCTCAAAATAGAATAATGTAATACTTTTCACATGCTCGTTGTTGGGACTGCTGTTGCTTCCCTTACAGGACTTATTGTCAAATCTTGCAGGATCAAGGCAGCGTAAAGAACCCGTACTGCCCGGCTGCCAGCTAGCAGACGAACTCAACGGCGCCTGCCAAAAGCGTCACGAAGGAGAAGGTGATATTTCCTCCGTGAAATCAGATCCAGGCGAGGGGATGCCGTGGCCTAGTAACAGCTGAGCAACACACAGGCAACAGCAGACACAACAGCCGACCCCATCTGCCATCTCTGATCAGTCAGAGATGCCCACATGGAAAGGCCCTTCTCCGCTGCTGAGGCTGGAGAGGGCCCTCTCTTGCAGGGGCGGCCATTGATCTGTGTGGAGGAGAGGAGACCTTGACCATTCCCTCGACCGTGGTTCAGTCCAGCGATTTCATAACAGGTTTGCGAATACTTCCGACTGGGCTTTGAAATATGATCAATACACTGAAACACTTTTAAATCACATTGACAGCAACAGGACACCTGCTGTTCTCCAGCTTTAACAAGTTGTAAATCCTTGCTCGCTGAATTTTAGAACAGTGCGGCCATCAAAACGTGTACTGCAGTGCAGTTCATGGAAATGCAACAGGATTCACGTCTCACATGCTTGCGTTTGTCAAAACATCACGGTGACAGTAAAAGCAAACAGAAAGCCAGAGGTTACACCAGGGACTCGCAAACATCCAGCTGTAAAGAGACATGTGGCTTTAATTCAAACATGTAAAAACTCTCTCCGCAGGGTTGGGAGAATGAGAATGGTTGTGGTTTGCCCTGATTTGAGGAGGGAGACGGGCATTTGAAATCACAGAAATATTAAAAAAAATGTCCTAAAGAAAAGTTACGGATGTAACAAATAATATGAAGTCTAGATGCAATATTAAAAAAAGAAAGACGCAAAGTCCATGTCACAGTTGTCCAGGATCAGTGAGGCCGGGAAGAGGAGAGATGCAACAGGAGTGTGGGAAAGGGAGTTGAGGAGGTGAAGACAGGACGGACACTGAGCTGATGTGGGCGGCCGGCAGGACGATCTTTTTGACATGGAAGAATGCTGAGGCTTTCTAACAGCTGAGGCTTATCTAACGACACAAAGGACTCTTGTGGCCCCGCTGGCCGTGGCGTATAGCCTGGTGTGTTGCATTGCGGTTATTGGCCTGTGATTTACCATTTCACAGACAGCGAGCTGATGCAATAAATGAGTTGGCTCCACAGGCTGACTAACGTCACATGGATGAAGCCCTCCGATGGGCAGAGAAACCACAGAAGGAGCCAGCGAAGGACATGTGAGTCGCTCATAGATCGGAGGCTTTAAAAATGCTGTGGAGACGTGAAAGTTTCAGTTGCTGGACAGTAAACGTGTTTCATCGCAATCCACAGAAAAACCACAAGCGGAGAGAGAGTTTAATCACACAATAGCCAATATGACTCAGACATGGCTATTTTTTTTTATAATTACTTCAATATATGCGTGGGGGGGATGGATAGAGACTCTTAACAGATGCTGATCACGTTAGGATTCAGATATAGAGTCTTCCCAACCACCTCAACTAAGAACACCTGGGGGAGCCATTATGTTATGTCTGCAGTAGATGTAGCTGAGCTCTGAGAGGGGGGCGGTAAGTCAAATACACTGGAAACCGTTTAGGACTTCTTCTGAGAACCAGCTGAATAAGGAGATTCTCTTCCTGATAGAAAACCCAACACTGTTGGACACATGCTTTCAATTTCTCGTAGCCAAGGGGTAAAATCAAGAAGCTCCAAAGCCAGTTTTTTAAGAAACTGTGACACTATGGTATTAGAGAAAGAAAATGAAGAGGGGGGGAACTGGGAGGACCCCCTTCACTGAAGTATTCAAGTCTTTACTTCTACTATATGACTAAACCGAAACATTCACCTTTTGACTTAAAGCACATACTTGTAATGCATTAACACACAGAAAAGGGCTTCCTCCGAGAGACAGTGGTGAGGGTTTTATCATGTCTTGTGAGGAGGAAAAATTATAAGTGCAACAATTCCCTCTGCAGCCCCCCGTCTCAGGTGCTATAACCAACCCACATTCTATTCCTGGAAAACATGTCACTAAATGGGTCACAATCACAACTGGAACATCCCAGAGCAGCTCCATCTGTAGTGAAATTGTAGTGAACTGAGCTTCTAAAACACAGATTTACTCTATGGTTGTCTCGTGGTCTGGGTTGTAGCCACTGGCTCAGTCAACAGATGGTCAACCTGTAGACGCGTTGGCGTGTAAACAGCATTTTCAAATACATTTGAATCGAAAGAGTGTGGAAAATGTCGAAGCTTAAAAGACGAGATGACATAATAATTCGAGTACCCTGCTTTTTGGGGGCGAAAAAGTGTTTTGTTTTACACAGTTGGAATGTCAGGAAACAGAGTAAGAGGCATCTCTGTGACAAAACACGGTCCACCAGTAGTGGCACAGGGCAGGACAAACAAACGAAAAGCAGAAGTGTTTATGGAAGCAGCCTGCCTTTGGCTTGGGTGAGAGAGAAGCTATGGGGGGGGGGGGGGAGCGTGATTTGTAACCCAGAGGCACTAAAGACAGACGATCCAGTGGAGGTGAAAGTCTGGCAACGGTTAAAAGACAAGTGAGATCTGTGTGTGGGTTCAGGAATTCAAACAGGACCGCAACGAGCTCAATGCACCTCTCTGTGCCCAAACAAAGAATAATATCAGATCTCACTTTCGCATAAGAGTGCCAAAGTCAGACAGCTAAAAGTTAAGACTAGTGTTTAATATAGGGGTGAAATCCAATCTACATCTGTGAGAATCTGGGGATCTGTGAGTGTTAAGGTTAAACCCCCCCCCCCCCCCGACAAAAACACAGAGACTAGTGGAAGGCTCCAGGGTTAAGTCACTCACATATATGAGCCCAGAGTAGTAGCGGTCCTTCAGGTTGTGCAGCACAGACGCCTCGTTCAAACAGGTGAGCTCGGCCATGTCCTCCACCTTGCTGAACTTGGGCGGGTTCATCTTCTGGATGTCGTCCTTGTTGATCACCACCTTCTTGCCATTCTCCGCCAGCTCCAGCAGCACCTCTTCGCCCCGCTCCTCCCGTATGCTGGCCGCCTCGAAGCCATTGCGCTCCGAGGGTATCCACACCAGCTTCTTGGCTGTCCAGTCGGCCTGCGTGGCCGGATTGTAAACCACAGCCCGGTCCACAAACAGGTACCGCTCTGGGTCCTCTTGCCCACTCCGATGAGACATCTTACCTGGGGTTTACCAGAGCAACGGGGGCCACCTGGAACAGACAGAGGCACAGGGATCGGTACCATAGACACCACGAGTTGGATATGAAATAACAGAAACACCTCTTGTGCCCTTTAAAACTCTGATTTCCTTCTGTAACTATACATATTTAACTGGTAGAATATATATAATATATATATATATATAATATATATATATATATAAATAACTATATATATATATAATATATATATAAATAAATATAAAAATATTTTATATATATATAATTACAAACAGGTCATATATTATGACCTGTTTGTAATGTAACACAACTCCTGGAGCAACGAGGAAGGGATGCAATATGACACCAGTTCAGAACATGACTACTGATTTAGACGGTGACACAAATTAAAAGTTAGACTCCATTTCTATGAACTGGGTGCTCGTGTAGGTCTGACAGTCTGCAGGAAGCCAGTGCGCATACTGCGTAGGGCGACTCGTGAGTTACCGGCCAGGTCTTCTCCCACAAAGCCAGCGCTACGGAACAATAAGTCCACCGTCCACCGTGCAGCACACACACACACACACACACACACACACACACACACACACACACACACACACACACACACACACACACACACACACACACACACACACACACACACACACACACACACACACACACACACACACACACACACACACACACACACACACACACACACACACACACACACACACACACACACATACATAACGGATACAACGATATGTTGAACGGAACCCCGCAGAGGGGGAGAGAGGTGATACTGTGGTCCGTTTATATGAGGCTAATATCTGCAGTATTTATGCTGCGCACCTGACATCGCGTGAGCAAACTAATGTAACGGCGGCCAAACAAGGTAACGGTAACCGGGAGTGAGCACGATACAGTAAATGACGTTACAACGGCGGTTATGAACGTTAACTTCAGCCGTTTCAAATTATATAACGTTATATATTTACAAATAATACTACCTGCAGTAATGTAAACACAAATAAGTGTGCAGTCACTCATTAAGCTAGCTTGACATGGCACTAATTATATAATTAAGTTTATCCGAAATTGGTTCAATTGGTGAAAGAAAAAAAGGGGGGGGGGTCCGCGAGGTTCCTCTCATTTAAAAGTGTTTTCGGAACACACGAGCCAATGTCCCCTAAAGACGGACCACCGTGTTATGTCAAACTAAGTTCCCAGAGAAACCCGTCGCCCTGCAGACCGCTGCGCTCCCCCCGCTCATAAGTCATGTACCTGGCGTGTCGTTAGTCAGCAGCAGCAGTCCGATCCTGTTCACCGAGCAGTCCGATCTCTTCCTCCCTCCAGACGACGACGAGCTGCTCCACACAACCGACTGATCCGCGGTCACGTGTACTGGGGGCTCCGGAATGCGCGTCACGCACGGTGCTCCCTCGACACTGGGGGTGTGTGTGGGGGGGTGCTGTACAGAGCGGACTTGACCGTTGCTGCTCCCGCCTACGACGGACTGAGCGTGCAGAGCGTGACCGCGCAGATCTACACGCCACTGGGACACCCTCCCAGATGAGATGAGGCACTGGGGCACAAATGGGGTCGTGCGTGCGTGTGTCACGGTCTCTTTTTAACTCGCGCATAAACACGGTGGTGACGCGATGCACGAAGACATTGTGCTTCTGTAAACGCGTTTTTAATAAATCTATGCCAAACGCATCTATGCATTACACACACACACACACACACACACTGGACGCAGCCCAGTCTCTCTCCTCGCTCTTCCGTCATTGGTTGAGAGAAACCAACCCTCCAATTTGAAAACCAATGACATGCATGCAATAATCGAGATTGCAACTGTTGCTTACCTGCATCACAAGTAAAATAAAGTACCTCACATGACAAGAACAATACAAAAAAAGAAAAACATGTTTAAGAAAGACACAGGAGCTTCATAAACCTGTACAACACACAAACAAAAGCTTTGGGTTTTACAGTGGTATTTTATTACAAATGGAAAGCATGTTTTCTATAATTAAATAACTTCTATACCAAATGCTGTGAAATATACTGACATCATGATCAAGGTTTACATCAAAAACAAGAAAGTCATTGTATTGTTTATGTACAATCTGTTTAGGGAGGAGGCTTCAATGTCCTCCCCTCCAGGCGGCTGCACCCCTCTTTTTCATCCCACCACCTCCTCCTCCACCTCCTCCTCCTCCTCCTCCTCCTCCTCCTCCTCCTCGTCCTCCTCGTCCTCGTCCTCCTCCACCTCCACCTCCACCTCCTCTCACTTTCTTCCTCACACCGCTTGCTTGATCTGTGTCATCCTGGTCTCCATCTCCTCTGGGCCTTTTCTTTTTCTCACCTTCCTCCTTCATTTCCTGAGAAAGGAAAGGATCTTTTTTTTCAATATACAATCGAGATATGACATCCATCTGACAGTTGATCCCGATCATCCCCCCTCCAGATGTACCCTTACAGCAGTATTATATGAACTCAAGTATCACATCATCAACACCACTGATCATGTTCCAAATGTGTTGAACTGACTTTAATAAATAAACAGAAGTGGATTGTTTTTTTTACATATATTGACATCCATATACCTGTTATCTTAAGCTGGTAAACATGTTGTTCTTTGGAGGCAATTCCTGAGTCTAATTCTCACAAAATAAAATAGTCTATGTCCCTTTGAGAGAACATTTAAGTTATGTGGACAGTAATGCACACATTCTTTTTTTACAGTGTGTCCTGAACAAGCGTTAGCTGGCTAAAGAAGCGTGTTTTGCACACGACATGGTTTCCTGTGTTTGTGGTGACATTTGAAACACCTTCAGAAAAGCGATAACTTACCAGTCTGGCAAATCTCTGGGCCTCGCTCACCCTCTCCACCAGCATCATCACTTCATCCTCCTGCGTGGGGAAGGCCGGAAGCTTCTTCCCAATCAGGCTTTCAATCCGCTGGAAAAGCTCCACGTCATATCTGGGGGGGGGGGGGAATTTAGACATTTAAAAAAGGTCTAAATTCTTCTTCTTTTTTAAAGTAATAAAATATCAAGACATTAAAAAGGAAGCGTGGCCACTGGTAAAAAAAAAACAGGCAGCTCTTACTGAGTGACAAACGTGATAGATTTCCCCGCTCGCCCCGCCCTGGCGGTTCGTCCGACTCTGTGGATGTAGTCCTACGAGGGCAGACAGATCCAAAAGGTCCAATTAAAAACAGACTCAAACTCATGAAACCATCAAACAAACGGGCAGTGCTGACCACCAGCGCCTACGCACCTTGGAGTGGGTGGGGATGTCGTAGTTGATGACGCAGTCGACGTGAGGGATGTCCAGTCCTCTGGACGCCACGTCCGTCGCCAGCAGCACCGAACGAGACTTGGACTTGAACTTGTTTAGCGCTCCGAGGCGTTTGTTCTGTCCGACAGGAAGGGGAAGATCCAGAGAGTGAATTTGGGGTTTCCTTAAAAAAAAAAACTTATTGCAGTGAAAGTATACGAATGCATCGTATAAATTATGTAGCCAATTATGATTACAGTGAACTAACCACTAGGATTATGCCGCCGCCAACCAATCAGGTTGCAGTTTACATCCATCCAAAATGTCATGGCGTCATCATTTAATCCCATTAGACATCCGAGTGAACTTGTAATTAAACTGTAACTGCTGAACACCAAATTTTGATAAATTCAATATTGACTGCAATTTGATGTTTGTGCCAAATTGGAAGAAATTCCATTCAGGTGCTCTTAAGATGTCACTTTCACAAGAATGGGATGGACGGCCAACTCGAGAAAAACAACTACCGTCGCCTTGTGGTTGTGCTTTACCAGCATGCAGACAGCACACGGTGCTTTCATGTCAGGTTTAATGGGAAAAGTTGCATTGCTGTATGGCACAGAGGCAGAAGAGGGCGCTGTTCCTCCTGCCAAAATAGAGCCAAAGCTTGTTCACACATGTGGCTGAAAAGGGATTAGTAAAAGGGCTGCCGTTTGTCCTCCTCAGAAAAGATATTGTGACCATAGTTTAACATGATACGACGGAGACAATGATCTGTTGATGTTTAGGTCACACAGAGGACTTTATGGCAAAAAAAACCAATACTCTACATTTCGGAAACTTAAATTCACTTCACTGTCTCTTAAGGACGCAGCAAAAAAATACTTCAGTGTAGTAACCTTAATAGAGCTGCAAATTATGATTCACATAATCAATTTAGAAACCCATTATTTTCTCGATTCATCGTCTGTAGAATGTCAGCTTGAACAAAACAATCTCAATACATACTTTGTCATTCTTGCTTCAAAAATACATATTTAATTAGCCATCAAAATAGTTAAGATTTCTGTCGATCGACTAATTGATCACCTCGAAAATAAATAAAATGAAACTCTGCTTTTTACTGTGTTCTGAGGGCAATGGAGGGGGCAGCTCTGCACTAGTGTTGGTTACTGCTTTGTGACATTATGGTTGATTAAGTTTGGCAGCAGAAAAGACTCAGCATCAACACATAAAATAAATAACAGCGAGAAGCTGAGCTTGCAAATAGGTACTCATCAAACCACTGCATCACGTTATCATCGATGTTACAGAGGACATGTGCTTGCATTGATTTGTGTGTGTGTGTGTGTGTGTGTGTGTGTGTGTGTGTGTGTGTGTGTGTGTGTGTGTGTGTGTGTGTCTGAAGGTCTACCTGACTCATCTGGCCGTGAAGAGGGATGGCAGTGATGCCGAGGTTCCTTAACAACAGCGCCACCCGCTGGGCATTGTTACATGTGCTGCAGAAAATCATGAACGAGTTCCCGGCCAGCTCGTTTATGATGGACACCAGGTAACAGTCCTGACACAGAAAAAACCCACAGGCACAAAACGTGGTCAGAAACTCCAACAACACACAATTATAACATGACTGTGGTGTTCAGAGGAGCATGTGGTTTCAGACAAAAAAACGTGAAAGGACAATGTGTCGTACCTTGTACTTCGTGGGTATGAAGACGTAATACTGCTGTAGTTTGTCTACGGTAGAGTATTTGGTGGACACCGCACACTTCACAGGATCTTTCAGAGCTGCTCTCTGAAGCTTCTGGACCTGCAACCACACAAAAGAATGTCAGAGCGAGAGAAAAGCGTATCAACTCTTCAGGTGGTGGACTGCTTTGGTATCCGCTTGTTATGTTTTCCTGGAAAAACTGCAGCACTGGCAACCAATAAAGCGGGACTACAAACACCGCGGGTCACATGCTGCTCGGTATTGATCGGCGGGCGTCTACCTTTTTGGTCATGGTGGCGGAGAACAAATAGGTGCGCCGCTCTCTGGGAATCACCTTCAAGATTTTATCCACCTGGCAATAGAAAGAAGACACATACAAATTGGAATTATTGCCTCTAGTTTGAAGACCTCAACCAACCAGACATGTTTGTCTAAAGTGTCATCATTTTAGCCATGTGTGAAACTGCTCCAATTAGCATATGAGGTCTTGAAAAAAATGGGTTTTATGAGGTCACATGACCTCCATATTCTAATCAGTTCATCCTCGAGTCCAACTGGATGTTTGACAGATTCAATGTAATTGCCTTCAAGATAATGGGTTGAGAGACAGACAGACAACAGGGAAACATAGTGCATAATCACAATGCCTCATAGTGTCACACATTCAAGTGATTACGTTCCTTCATGCTAAAGCAAAATGCAAGAGGGGGAAACTGTTGCACCGACATTAATAACTCACCTCAGTCTCAAAGTCCATGTTGAGGATTCTGTCTGCTTCGTCCATGACCAGAAACTTCAGAGCTCGTAGGGAGAAGCCCTTAGTGTTCTCCATGTGGTCGATCAACCTGCCAGGTGTGGCTGTAACACATCGTGTTGACTCCATCACATTAATGCTCAAAAAACATCTGTTGTTTATAATCAGTGCTGTAATAGCAAATACACACGACTGCAGAAGATCATGCGTTGACTGTTTGATTTTTGCTCTCACCAATAACAATGTGTGGTTTTTTAGCCAGCACCAATGACTGGGACATCATGTCGATTCCTCCCACTATGACCGCTGCAACAGGGAAACACGTTTTAGGAACAGACCCATAGAAAGTCATCTGCCTCATCCCGAAACCGGGTTGTGAGCCGCGAACCGACACTCACCGCACTTAACGCCGATGCTGGAGCCCAGGGCCTCAAACTGCTCAGCGATCTGAAACGCCAACTCCCTGGTGGGGGTGAGGACGAGGGTATGGAGCCTCTGGGGCGAGCCCAGCAGTGACTGCAGGATGGGCAGAGCGAAGGCACCCGTCTTTCCGGAACCGGTCTCTGCCAGGCCGATAATGTCTTTCCCTGCAGGCACAGAAAGGTGTTGAAGACATTGTATGTACTTTAGCAGTGAAGGGAAGTTACACGCTGGACAATTAGGTACCAAGTAACAGCACTTTAGTGGAGAATGCCCAATTCTACTCCATTACTGTCCAGGGAGGCATACTGATATATATTCGCATGTGTAATTGGGAGGTGGCAGGAGTAATCATACACTGGAGCTTGTATTTATGACAACAGATATGAATGCTTCTTCCACCACTGGGTTCAAGGGGAACACACACACGAGACAGAGGGGCTACTGTGGTCACTCACCTTGCAGGGCTACAGGTATCGCTTCCACCTGGATCTTTGTTGGAGTCTTCCATCCCAGCTGATCACAGGCCTCACAGAGGACCTCGGTGACACCCTGCGGACGACGGCAAAAGACAGGTTAGAAACCTACCGACGGTGTCGTCAGGTAACAGTTGTAGTCACACGACACGAGCGCCACCTAGCTTAGTTCGGCTTAGCACAAACCGCTATGCCGCGGGTTCGTTGTTGTTGTTGCTAAAATGGCGTCGCTGTGAGGTAAACCCACCAGGTCCTTGAAGGTCTTCGCTGCCACGTTGATTTCGCCACCGTCAACATCGCCGCTACTCGAACTTTGGAGCGTTTCGTCCGCGTTTGGCTTCTCGCTTTCCACAACGTCGTCCGCCATGCTTTTCGCCCCAACGTGTCGTCAGCTTCGCATTGCGCAGATGCGGAAACAAAATCGAGTTAAGGGGCGCACTGGATGATGGGATTTGTAGTTCTCACACCGAAGCCGTAACAAAATAGTCAGGAATTCTAAATTGATGACCGGTGGCGTTTAGGAAAATCGTTCCCAGATATAAAGCATATATGTGTATAACTATTTTCTCCATGTGTTGCTTGTATTGGCTCCTTGATATCACATCACACTGAAAATGTAGGTAAAAACGTATTTATTTCGCTGTAGATCAAATCGTTTCAGACATGTATACAGTGGTTGACCAAACAGTCCACACCTTTATTTTCCTTTATGTCTACGTTTAGGCGATAAAATAACAATCATACAAAATGCTTTTTCTGGTCATGGCAAAACACAAACAGTTGGCCGGAAGAAAAAATGCCAGTTGTAGGAAAGGAAAAAAAATGACACACTGGAGGACAAAAAGCACAGGTAGCCTCCGGCAGACAATGTTTTCACAGCAGGGAGTAGTGTTCTTCTTATGAGTCGGGTCTTAATAGCAAACTATTTAAACATTTTCCAAATTTCATGTATAATCAAATGTATTATCAAATAGATTAACTTACTCCTTGATACAACAAATCAAATCAGGTGAAGATGAGCCTGGTGAGACCATTGCTGGGTCTAGCTGGCTTTCCTTGGTTTCCTAAAAAATAAACTAATCTAGCCGACTGCCATGAAGACAGCTACCTCTAGAACTCTGCACAGAAAACAAATTCACCTTTGAACCCCACTGAAGATCCGCCCGAGTACCCTCCCAAGTCTCAGAGGAGTCCCTCCATCTCCCTCATAAAGGCTTCGTACATCTGGTCTTTAGTCTTCATGTTGGACTGAGACACAGCACCCATCTGGACTTGGTGGACCAAGCCCATCGCAGCAGCTGTTGTCTGCTGTTTCTGCCCATGTCCACCACCCATGCCGTCATCTCCCCTCCTTCCTCCTCTTTTCTCCAGATGTCCAGCTGATGCCCCGTGCATCCCTCCGCTCTTGTCCCTGCGCACCCTCAGTGCCGTGGGCACAAAGCGGGTGACCTCTGTCTTTGGATTGATAATCTGAGGTTTGGCAGAGATGGTGGCCCCACCGGAGCCAGCACCAGCAGACAGGCCGCCTCCGGCTGCTGCGACGGAGGTGATGTTGGGCCGCTTTTCGATGGTGGCTGCGTGGTGGTGGCCGGAGGGGTTGCCGCCAGGATTGGGACCTGTTGGGGCGGCAGCTGTACCAGGTGGAGGAGGCATCTGCATGACGCCCGGTCGCATGGGCATAGGCATGGTCATGGAAGGGGGCGGCATGTTGCCTTGTGAACCATCCTGGTTGGATCCTGAGCCTTTTTGTCGCTGGACAATGTTGGGAGGAGCACTGAGAACGTTGGTGTTGAGGGGTGGAGGAAAGAGGGAGAGTGGTGGGGCGAGTGGACGCGGGGGCCCTCCTGCTCTTGGGGGAGGAGGTGGGATACCTGCAAAAAGAGTTTATTTTAATGAGACATGTATGACATTCCTCTTTGCCACTCCATAGATTGAAAAGCAAAGTATGTTTACACCGTATCTTTAATGATGTATGGAAGTCTATTTTTACTGCCTTAGTTTGAGTTTCACTGAAGCTGAGCAGTAATGGCATATCAAATAAATATACATCTTCTTGTGTCACGTTAACTCTGCACGTGTACACACAAACACAGTTTACATTTGGATTGAAAGTACAAGACTAATATGCATGAACATACACACAGAGATGTGTGCCTTCATTCACTGTACGCACACATAGGCCTACCTGGTGGTGCAGGGAGTGGGAGTCTGGGAGGTGGTCCTCGTGGTGGGGGGCCTGGTGGAAGGCCTGGTGGGGGGCCTGGTGGGGGTCCTGGGGGCCGACCTGGCGGAGGTCCAGGAGGCAGAAGACGAGGCATTGGACCCCTCATGCCTCCAGGCATACCAGGAGGCCTCAGGAACGGGGGAGCACCTAAAGACAGATTATATCGTCAGGAACAGTGTTTCCCAAACCCTTTTGCCCTCAGGGCCCACCTTTTTAAAAACGACAACCCGTTGTGACCCAATTGACTACAGGCCGCATCTATGAAATCGTGAAGAGAGAATATGTGATAAATAAACAGCTCTGACTCTTTTTACTGCCATTTACACTCTTCGTATTATCTTGAAATGGTAAACAAGCCATTTTGAAGATATATACGTTTGATAAATCACACCTTTGTTTTATGCATTTGTAATTGAAAATGTGTTAAATACTTTACAAATGAGAGAACTAAGACTTGAAAAGTATGAAGACACGGTAGTACAACATGAAAACACATTTTCGTGATTCTGCAGGCGGCTCATTTAGAGATTCAGTGTGTGGCGCCAATTTTTTTGCCGTGACATACAATAAAACAATGAAAATGAGGTGGCAGCAGCAATGTCGTCTGTGTGGACAACACACGTGTTCAAGCTGCTCACGCAAGCTGTTCGTTTCACGAAGCAAATGGAGAGACGCAGCTAGCCTGTACGTAACCATAGACAGTATAAACTGTGGGAATGACGTAGTTCATTGGGTGTTGTATCTCCCTTGTAGATGCGTACAAAACAAGTTAAGATATATATTCTAGTGTCAAGTTCAGAGACAGCAAGAGTATTCCAGCTCATAAATGTTGCAACTAACCTGGTGGTGGACCTGGAGGTGGGCCAGAGGGTGGACCAGGAGGCCTCATGGGAGGAGCTGGGGGTGGACCTAGTGGTGGAGGCCCAGTCATTGGAGGACCTTGCAGGTGTGGAGGCCCTTGCTGTCCCACTGGCCCAGCAGGAGGGGGCAGACGCGGATTAGCCATGAGGTGGGGCGGGTTTTCCCCTGGTGGTCCCCTGTCCTCGATGTCTGAGCTGTCCGATTCATCCGTGTATTCCTCCTCTACCTCTTCTTCTTCTGCGTTGTCAGGAACCGACTGACCTGGACACAAAAATGAAAGAAATACAGTACGTACCATGTCATCAGAAACACACATTAAAGCATGCTAGCTTAGCAAGAAGGGAGCAAAGACACTGGTTTACTACAGTACCTGCCATCCTCAACATCATAGCCTGCAGCGGGGTAATGGCCTTCGTCTTCTTCACCACCCTCTTTTTCTTCTTCTTTCCTTCACGGAGAGCCTCTGGAGGCATGTCAGCGAATCGTACACTGCGACCTAAAATAATGAAACATTAAAACGTTCATCAAAAGGAAGAATAACTTGAGAACTTAGAGCAAAAATATGTGAAAGCAGTTTTGAAACCCTCACCAGCGTGTCTTTCACTTCTGTCTCTATCCTCCTCCCTTTCCCTCTCATCATCGGGCCGGTCCACACTCATTCTCAGGTCGCCCTCAACTCCTTCATCTCTCTCGTCTTCGCTGTCCTCCTCGGAGTCACTTTCGTCGTCGTCCACATCATCCCGATCTCTGTCACTGTCACTGTCGCTGCCCCGATCTCTTCCCAACTCCATCGGAGAGTCTTTCTCTAAACCAGGAATGGAAGGCTCTGTTCAGAAAAATAAAATAAAAATAAGTAGTAAGGGC